>NW_027039843.1:0-87500 GCF_034236695.1 Oncorhynchus nerka | reverse complement strand
GTTTAGTTGTCACTGTGTTAACCACAACCAACATGTTGGATCTCTGTTTAGTTGTCACTGTGTTAAACACAACCAACATGTTGGATCTCTGTTTAGTTGTCACTGTGTTAACCACAACCAACATGTTGGATCTCTGTTTAGTTGTCACTGTGTTAACCACAACCAACATGTTGGATCTCTGTTTAGTTGTCACTGTGTTAACCACAACCAACATGTTGGATCTCTGTTTAGTTGTCACTGTGTTAACCACAACCAACATGTTGGATCTCTGTTTAGTTGTCACTGTGTTAACCACAACCAACATGTTGGATCTCTGTTTAGTTGTCACTGTGTTAACCACAACCAACATGTTGGATCTCTGTTTAGTTGTCACTGTGTTAACCACAACCAACATGATGGATCTCTGTTTAGTTGTCACTGTGTTAACCACAACCAACATGTTGGATCTCTGTTTAGTTGTCACTGTGTTAACCACAACCAACATGTTGGATCTCTGTTTAGTTGTCACTGTGTTAACCACAACCAACATTTTGGATCTCTGTTTAGGGGTCAGTGTGTAAACCACAACCAACATGTTGGATCTCTGTTTAGTTGTCACTGTGTTAACCACAACCAACATGCTGGATCTCTGTTTAGGGGTCAGTGCTCTAAAATGAGTCTCTCTGGGGAGAGAGAGGAGGGGGGCCCTGCCTCTAAAATTAGTCTCTCTGGGGAGAGAGAGGAGGGGGTCCCTGCCTCTAAAAGGCGTCTCTCTGGGGAACATCACACCAAAGCTAACAGGTGAGATAACACTTTTTAAAATAATTTATATGAGTTTATTTCCAAAATGTTCACAGTTGTTTTTTAATCAGAAATGGTTGCTTATGGTTAACTTAAATATTACTGTTCTCAGATGACCAGTTAATAGATTATAGATGGGTATATCTTTATTAAATTACTATTATTATCAGTTAATATATTTTAGATGGGTATATCTTTATTAAATTACTATTATTATCAGTTAATAGATTATAGATGGGTATATCTTTATTAAATTATTATTACTATTATTATCAGTTAATATATTATAGATGGGTATATCTTTATTAAATTACTATTATTATCAGTTAATAGATTTTAGATGGGTATATCTTTATTAAATTATTATTATTATCAGTTAATAGATTTTAGATGGGTATATCTTTATTAAATTACTATTATTATCAGTTAATAGATTTTAGATGGGTATATCTTTATTAAATTATTATTACTATTATTACAGTCCTCTTTTTCAAGATGTGGCCGAATATAAAACAGACAGAATACATTTTTAAAAGAAGATTATACATTTTCTGACATTTTGTTTCTAAATGGCTGCTGGGTAATATGATATGCATTGAAATCTTCGTTGGTAGACATCGGATTGAGTGAAAGATGCGCAGTTTCACTGAGTTAGAAAACAAATGGACAGGTATAGCTCATTGATTTGTAGATCTGACGCAGTTGCTACTTCAGATTATGAGCCTAGCAGGTAACTTATTTGTTATTTTCTTACTTAATATCTCATATTGGTACAAAACAGCCTCGGAATAGAGAAGACAAAAGTGTGTTTTCCAGCCCGCCAATAAATTACATCATGAATCCCTCGCGGTTAGAACATTTATCTCAACATGCCCCTCACTTTCGAGAGAAGGAAGGATGCTCGCTGCTGACGACACAACCTTTTTAGTGGGGCTGAGTTGGCTACTTTAGTGAGAAGGCAGAGTGGGTCTATGCTGGTTGATGAATTTGACAATGACAAGGAAAATAAGTTTTTCTCAACAAGAAGTGACTGAATTAATGTTCAGGATTATTAATAATCATTATAGTAATGAAGTATAACAATAATTCAAAACATGAGCATAAAACCAGGTAATAATAAACATGAATCATCATTATATTACTTCACAGTAATCTGTTAAATGCTTTTTCAGTCCTTCCTCTTGTGTTAGCAGTGTGGAAAGGGACAGAAAGAAGCACACAGGAGTTTTCCTGTGAGGGGGAGTGGTGGTGTATCCAGGGAGAAAACTAAACTAATCTTCTGAAATGGAATTATGTAGTAACTAAAGTAGTACTGAATAATGTGTAATTCCTTACTAAAGTAGTAATTACTCAGAATTGCGAAATATAACATTTTCTAGTTAATTTTCCCACTAACAACAATAAAATAACAATGTATAGTATAACAAACAATGCAACTGACAAACCAAAAACACCATACATTAGGTAATTATATATATAATTATTTATTTAGATGGGTGACATTATCTGCCAAAGTAGCAGCCCTGTAGACAAAGAAGAGCTCTCCAGTAGATACCAAAACTTTCAACTGACATTTTCTCAAAAGTGAGGTTACAAGTTTATCAACGTTCAAAGCAGAATTACTTTCCCATTGTTCCTCAACTGTAGTGTATGATATACCATTATCTAGCCCTCAGTCTCTACTTTTATCCAATCTGGAAACAACATTTCAAATGTTGCTAAATGAGACCGAATTGAGCCGACCGGTCACATTTGAGAATGAGACAGATATTTAGCTATTTCAATATGAATGAGGTAGATATTTCAGCAAAACCACATGATTATTTCTCTCTTTGAATTGATATCATCAAGTGATAGATTTTAAACAAATACATGTCTGTCATTGAACAACCCCATGATTAGATAGTGAACAACCCCATGATTAGATAGTGAACAACCCCATGATTAGATAGTGAACAACCCCATGATTAGATAGTGAAAAACCCCATGCCATGATTAGATAGTGAACAATCCCATGATTAGATAGTGAACAACCCCATGATTAGATAGTGAACAACCCCATGCCATGATTAGATAGTGAACAACCCCATGCCATGATTAGATAGTGAACAACCCCATGATTAGATAGTGAACAACCCCATGATTAGATAGTGAACAACCCCATGCCATGATTAGATAGTGAACAACCCCATGATTAGATAGTGAACAACCCCATGATTAGATAGTGAACAACCCCATGCCATGATTAGATAGTGAACAACCCCATGCCGTGATTAGATAGTGAACAACCCCATGCCATGATTAGATAGTGAACAACCCCATGATTAGATAGTGAACAACCCCATGCCATGATTAGATAGTGAACAACCCCATGATTAGATAGTGAACAACCCCATGCCATGACTAGATAGTGAACAACCCCATGATTAGATAGTGAACAACCCCATGCCATGATTAGATAGTGAACAACCCCATGATTAGATAGTGAACAACCCCATGCCATGATTAGATAGTGAACAACCCCATGCCATGATTAGATAGTGAACAACCCCATGATTAGATAGTGAACAACCCCATGTCATGATTAGATAGTGAACAACCCCATGCCATGATTAGATAGTGAACAACCCCATGATTAGATAGTGAACAACCCCATGCCGTGATTAGATAGTGAACAACCCCATGATTAGATAGTGAACAACCCCATGATTAGATAGTGAAGAACCCCATGATTAGATAGTGAACAACCCCATGATTAGATAGTGAACAACCCCATGCCATGATTAGATAGTGAACAACCCCATGATTAGATAGTGAACAACCCCATGCCATGATTAGATAGTGAACAACCCCATGATTAGATAGTGAACAACCCATGCCATGATTAGATAGTGAACAACCCCATGATTAGATAGTGAACAACCCCATGATTAGATAGTGAACAACCCCATGATTAGATAGTGAACAACCCCATGCCATGATTAGATAGTGAACAACCCCATTAGATAGTGAACAACCCCATGCCATGATTAGATAGTGAACAACCCCATGATTAGATAGTGAACAACCCCATGCCATGATTAGATATGATGAACAACCCCCATGATGATTAGATTAGATAGTGAACAACCCCATGCCATGACTAGATAGTGAACAACCCCATGCCATGATTAGATAGTGAACAACCCCATGATTAGATAGTGAACAACCCCATGTCATGATTAGATAGTGAACAACCCCATGCCATGATTAGATAGTGAACAACCCCATGATTAGATAGTGAACAACCCCATGCCGTGATTAGATAGTGAACAACCCCATGATTAGATAGTGAACAACCCCATGCCGTGATTAGATAGTGAACAACCCCATGATTAGATAGTGAACAACCCCATGCCATGATTAGATAGTGAACAACCCCATGCCGTGATTAGATAGTGAACAACCCCATGCCATGATTAGATAGTGAACAACCCCATGATTAGATAGTGAACAACCCCATGCCATGATTAGATAGTGAACAACCCCATGATTAGATAGTGAACAACCCCATGCCATGATTAGATAGTGAACAACCCCATGCCATGATTAGATAGTGAACAACCCCATGATTAGATAGTGAACAACCCCATGTCATGATTAGATAGTGAACAACCCCATGCCATGATTAGATAGTGAACAACCCCATGATTAGATAGTGAACAACCCCATGCCGTGATTAGATAGTGAACAACCCCATGATTAGATAGTGAACAACCCCATGCCGTGATTAGATAGTGAACAACCCCATGATTAGATAGTGAACAACCCCATGCCATGATTAGATAGTGAACAACCCCATGATTAGATAGTGAACAACCCATGCCATGATTAGATAGTGAACAACCCCATGATTAGATAGTGAACAACCCCATGCCGTGATTAGATAGTGAACAACCCCATGATTAGATAGTGAACAACCCCATGATTAGATAGTGAACAACCCCATGATTAGATAGTGAACAACCCCATGCCATGATTAGATAGTGAACAACCCCATGCCGTGATTAGATAGTGAACAACCCCATGCCATGATTAGATAGTGAACAACCCCATGATTAGATAGTGAACAACCCCATGCCGTGATTAGATAGTGAACAACCCCATGCCATGATTAGATAGTGAACAACTCCATGCCGTGATTAGATAGTGAACAACCCCATGATCAGATAGGGGACAACCCCATGATTAGATAGTGAACAACCCCATGATTAGATAGTGAACAACCCCATGCCGTGATTAGATAGTGAACAACCCCATGATTAGATAGTGAACAACCCCATGATTAGATAGTGAACAACCCCATGATTAGATAGTGAACAACCCCATGCCATGATTAGATAGTGAACAACCCCATGCCGTGATTAGATAGTGAACAACCCCATGCCATGATTAGATAGTGAACAACCCCATGATTAGATAGTGAACAACCCCATGCCATGATTAGATAGTGAACAACCCCATGATTAGATAGTGAACAACCCCATGCCATGATTAGATAGTGAACAACCCCATGATTAGATAGTGAACAACCCCATGCCATGATTAGATAGTGAACAACCCCATGATTAGATAGTGAACAACCCCATGCCGTGATTAGATAGTGAACAACCCCATGCCATGATTAGATAGTGAACAACCCCATGATTAGATAGTGAACAAACCCATGTCATGATTAGATAGTGAACAACCCCATGCCATGATTAGATAGTGAACAACCCCATGACATGATTAGATAGTGAACAACCCCATGCCATGATTAGATAGTGAACAACCCCATGATTAGACAGTGAACAACCCCATGCCGTGATTAGATAGTGAACAACCCTATGTCGTGATTAGATAGTGAACAACCCCATGATTAGATAGTGAACAACCCCATGATTAGATAGTGAACAACCCCATGATTAGATAGTGAACAACCCCATGCTGTGATTAGATAGTGAACAACCCCATGCCATGATTAGATAGTGAACAACCCCATGCTGTGATTAGATAGTGAACAACCCCATGATTAGATAGTGAACAACCCCATGATTAGATAGTGAACAACCCCATGCCATGATTAGATAGTGAACAACCCCATGATTAGATAGTGAACAACCCCATGATTAGATAGTGAACAACCCCATGCCATGATTAGATAGTGAACAACCCCATGCCGTGATTAGATAGTGAACAACCCCATGCCATGATTAGATAGTGAACAACCCCATGATTAGATAGTGAACAACCCCATGCCATGATTAGATAGTGAACAACCCCATGATTAGATAGTGAACAACCCCATGCCATGACTAGATAGTGAACAACCCCATGATTAGATAGTGAACAACCCCATGCCATGATTAGATAGTGAACAACCCCATGATTAGATAGTGAACAACCCCATGCCATGATTAGATAGTGAACAACCCCATGCCATGATTAGATAGTGAACAACCCCATGATTAGATAGTGAACAACCCCATGTCATGATTAGATAGTGAACAACCCCATGCCATGATTAGATAGTGAACAACCCCATGATTAGATAGTGAACAACCCCATGCCGTGATTAGATAGTGAACAACCCCATGATTAGATAGTGAACAACCCCATGATTAGATAGTGAAGAACCCCATGATTAGATAGTGAACAACCCCATGATTAGATAGTGAACAACCCCATGCCATGATTAGATAGTGAACAACCCCATGATTAGATAGTGAACAACCCCATGCCATGATTAGATAGTGAACAACCCCATGATTAGATAGTGAACAACCCATGCCATGATTAGATAGTGAACAACCCCATGATTAGATAGTGAACAACCCCATGATTAGATAGTGAACAACCCCATGATTAGATAGTGAACAACCCCATGCCGTGATTAGATAGTGAACAACCCCATGCCGTGATTAGATAGTGAACAACCCCATGCCATGATTAGATAGTGAACAACCCCATGATTAGATAGTGAACAACCCCATGCCATGATTAGATAGTGAACAACCCCATGATTAGATAGTGAACAACCCCATGCCATGACTAGATAGTGAACAACCCCATGCCATGATTAGATAGTGAACAACCCCATGATTAGATAGTGAACAACCCCATGCCATGATTAGATAGTGAACAACCCCATGATTAGATAGTGAACAACCCCATGCCGTGATTAGATAGTGAACAACCCCATGATTAGATAGTGAACAACCCCATGCCGTGATTAGATAGTGAACAACCCCATGATTAGATAGTGAACAACCCCATGCCATGATTAGATAGTGAACAACCCCATGCCGTGATTAGATAGTGAACAACCCCATGCCATGATTAGATAGTGAACAACCCCATGATTAGATAGTGAACAACCCCATGCCATGATTAGATAGTGAACAACCCCATGATTAGATAGTGAACAACCCCATGCCATGATTAGATAGTGAACAACCCCATGCCATGATTAGATAGTGAACAACCCCATGATTAGATAGTGAACAACCCCATGTCATGATTAGATAGTGAACAACCCCATGCCATGATTAGATAGTGAACAACCCCATGATTAGATAGTGAACAACCCCATGCCGTGATTAGATAGTGAACAACCCCATGATTAGATAGTGAACAACCCCATGCCGTGATTAGATAGTGAACAACCCCATGATTAGATAGTGAACAACCCCATGATTAGATAGTGAACAACCCCATGCCATGATTAGATAGTGAACAACCCCATGATTAGATAGTGAACAACCCATGCCATGATTAGATAGTGAACAACCCCATGATTAGATAGTGAACAACCCCATGCCGTGATTAGATAGTGAACAACCCCATGATTAGATAGTGAACAACCCCATGATTAGATAGTGAACAACCCCATGATTAGATAGTGAACAACCCCATGATTAGATAGTGAACAACCCCATGCCATTAGATTAGATGAACAACCCCATGCCATGATTAGATAGTGAACAACCCCATGCCGTGATTAGATAGTGAACAACCCCATGCCATGATTAGATAGTGAACAACCCCATGATTAGATAGTGAACAACCCCATGCCGTGATTAGATAGTGAACAACCCCATGCCATGATTAGATAGTGAACAACCCCATGCCATGATTAGATAGTGAACAACCCCATGATTACATAGTGAACAACCCCATGTCATGATTAGATAGTGAACAACCCCATGCCATGGTTAGATAGTGAACAACCCCATGCCATGATTAGATAGTGAACAACCCCATGTCGTGATTAGATAGTGAACAACCCCATGATTAGATAGTGAACAACCCCATGATTAGATAGTGAACAACCCCATGTCGTGAATAGATAGTGAACAACTCCATGCCGTGATTAGATAGTGAACAACCCCATGATCAGATAGGGGACAACCCCATGATTAGATAGTGAACAACCCCATGATTAGATAGTGAACAACCCCATGCCGTGATTAGATAGTGAACAACCCCATGATTAGATAGTGAACAACCCCATGATTAGATAGTGAACAACCCCATGATTAGATAGTGAACAACCCCATGCCATGATTAGATAGTGAACAACCCCATGCCGTGATTAGATAGTGAACAACCCCATGCCATGATTAGATAGTGAACAACCCCATGATTAGATAGTGAACAACCCCATGCCATGATTAGATAGTGAACAACCCCATGATTAGATAGTGAACAACCCCATGCCATGATTAGATAGTGAACAACCCCATGATTAGATAGTGAACAACCCCATGCCATGATTAGATAGTGAACAACCCCATGATTAGATAGTGAACAACCCCATGCCGTGATTAGATAGTGAACAACCCCATGCCATGATTAGATAGTGAACAACCCCATGATTAGATAGTGAACAAACCCATGTCATGATTAGATAGTGAACAACCCCATGCCATGATTAGATAGTGAACAACCCCATGCCATGATTAGATAGTGAACAACCCCATGATTAGACAGTGAACAACCCCATGCCGTGATTAGATAGTGAACAACCCTATGTCGTGATTAGATAGTGAACAACCCCATGATTAGATAGTGAACAACCCCATGATTAGATAGTGAACAACCCCATGATTAGATAGTGAACAACCCCATGTCGTGATTAGATAGTGAACAACCCCATGCTGTGATTAGATAGTGAACAACCCCATGTCGTGATTAGATAGTGAACAACCCCATGCCATGATTAGATAGTGAACAACCCCATGCTGTGATTAGATAGTGAACAACCCCATGTTGTGATTAGATAGTGAACAACCCCATGCTGTGATTAGATAGTGAACAACCCCATGCCGTGATTAGATAGTGAACAACCCCATGCCATGATTAGATAGTGAACAACCCCATGATTAGATAGTGAACAAACCCATGTCATGATTAGATAGTGAACAACCCCATGCCATGATTAGATAGTGAACAACCCCATGCCATGATTAGATAGTGAACAACCCCATGATTAGACAGTGAACAACCCCATGCCGTGATTAGATAGTGAACAACCCTATGTCGTGATTAGATAGTGAACAACCCCATGATTAGATAGTGAACAACCCCATGATTAGATAGTGAACAACCCCATTAGATAGTGAACAACCCCATGATTAGATAGTGAACAACCCCATGCTGTGATTAGATAGTGAACAACCCCATGTCGTGATTAGATAGTGAACAACCCCATGCCATGATTAGATAGTGAACAACCCCATGCTGTGATTAGATAGTGAACAACCCCATGTTGTGATTAGATAGTGAACAACCCCATGATTAGATAGTGAACAACCACATGATTAGATAGTGAACAACCCCATGTCGTGATTAGATAACAACCCCATGATTAGATAGAACAACCCCATGATTAGATAGTGAACAACCCCATGATGAATAGATAGTGAACAACCCCATGCCGTGATTAGATAGTGAACAACCCCCATGATCAGATAGGGGACAACCCCATGATTAGACAGTGAACAACCCCATGATTAGATAGTGAACAACCCCATGCCGTCATTAGATAGTGAACAACCCCATGATTAGATAGTGAACAACCCCATGCCGTGATTAGATAGTGAACAACCCCATGATCAGATAGGGGACAACCCCATGATTAGATAGTGAAGAACCCCATGCCGTGATTAGATAGTGAACAACCCCATGATCAGATAGGGGACAACCCCATGATTAGATAGTGAACAACCCCATGATTAGATAGTGAACAACCCCATGATTAGATAGTGAACAACCCCATGATTAGATAGTGAACAACCCCATGATTAGATAGTGAACAACCCCATGCCATGATTAGATAGTGAACAACCCCATGATCAGATAGGGACAACCCCATGATTAGATAGTGAACAACCCCATGATTAGATAGTGAACAACCCCATGATTAGATATTAGATAGGGACAACCCCATGATTATTGATAGTGAACAACCCCGTGATTAGATAGTGAACAACCCCATGCCGTGATTAGATAGTGAACAACCCCATGCCATGATTAGATAGTGAACAACCCCATGATCAGATAGGGGACAACCCCATGATTAGATAGTGAACAACCCCATGCCGTGATTAGATAGTGAACAACCCCATGATTAGATAGTGAACAACCCCATGCCGTGATTAGATAGTGAACAACCCCATGATCAGATAGGGGACAACCCCATGATTAGATAGTGAACAACCCCATGCCGTGATTAGATAGTGAACAACCCCATGATCAGATAGGGGACAACCCCATGATCAGATAGGGGACAACCCCATGATTAGATAGTGAACAACCCCATGATTAGATAGTGAACAACCCCATGCCGTGATTAGATAGTGAACAACCCCATGATTAAATAGTGAACAACCCCATGTCATGATTACATAGTGAACAACCCCATGATTATATAGTGAACAACCCCATGCCATGATTAGATAGTGAACAACCCCATGCCGTGATTAGATAGTGAACAACCCCATGATTAGATAGTGAACAACCCCATGCCATGATAGTGAAAAACCCCATGATTAGATAGTGAACAACCCCATGATTAGATAGTGAACAACCCCATGTCATGATTAGATAGTGAACAACCCCATGATTAGATAGTGAACAACCCCATGCTATGATTAGATAATGAACAACCCCATGCCGTGATTAGATAGTGAACAACCCCATGATTAGATAGTGAACAACCCCATGCCATGATTAGATAGTGAACAACCCCATGATTAGATAGTGAACAACCCCATGATTAGATAGTGAACAACCCCATGATTAGATAGTGAACAACCCCATGATTAGATAGTGAACAACCCCATGATTAGATAGTGAACAACCCCATGATTAGATAGTGAACAACCCCATGATAAGATAGTGAACAACCCCATGACATGATTAGATAGTGAACAACCCCATGATTAGATAGTGAACAACCACATGCCGTGATTAGATAGTGAACAACCCCATGCCATGATTAGATAGTGAACAACCCCATGATTAGATAGTGAACAACCCCATGCCGTGATTAGATAGTGAACAACCCCATGATTAGATAGTGAACAACCCCATGCCGTGATTAGATAGTGAACAACCCCATGATCAGATAGGGGACAACCCCATGATTAGATAGTGAACAACCCCATGCCGTGATTAGATAGTGAACAACCCCATGATCAGATAGGGGACAACCCCATGATCAGATAAGGGACAACCCCATGATTAGATAGTGAACAACCCCATGATTAGATAGTGAACAACCCCATGCCGTGATTAGATAGTGAACAACCCCATGATTAAATAGTGAACAACCCCATGTCATGATTACATAGTGAACAACCCCATGATTATATAGTGAACAACCCCATGCCATGATTAGATAGTGAACAACCCCATGCCGTGATTAGATAGTGAACAACCCCATGATTAGATAGTGAACAACCCCATGCCATTAGATAGTGAAAAACCCCATGATTAGATAGTGAACAACCCCATGATTAGATAGTGAACAACCCCATGTCATGATTAGATAGTGAACAACCCCATGATTAGATAGTGAACAACCCCATGCTATGATTAGATAATGAACAACCCCATGCCGTGATTAGATAGTGAACAACCCCATGATTAGATTAGATAGTGAACAACCCCATGCCATGATTAGATAGTGAACAACCCCATGATTAGATAGTGAACAACCCCATGATTAGATAGTGAACAACCCCATGATTAGATAGTGAACAACCCCATGATTAGATAGTGAACAACCCCATGATTAGATAGTGAACAACCCCATGATAAGATAGTGAACAACCCCATGACATGATTAGATAGTGAACAACCCCATGATTAGATAGTGAACAACCACATGCCGTGATTAGATAGTGAACAACCCCATGCCATGATTAGATAGTGAACAACCCCATGATTAGATAGTGAACAACCCCATGCCGTGATTAGATAGTGAACAACCCCATGATTAGATAGTGAACAACCCCATGATTAGATAGTGAACAACCCCATGATTAGATAGTGAACAACCCCATGATTAGATAGTGAACAACCCCATGTCATGATTAGATAGTGAACAACCCCATGATTAGATAGTGAACAACCCCATGCCATGATTAGATAGTGAACAACCCCATGCCGTGATTAGATAGTGAACAACCCCATGATTAGATAGTGAACAACCCCATGCCATGATTAGATAGTGAACAACCCCATGATTAGATAGTGAACAACCCCATGCCATGGTTAGATAGTGAACAACCCCATGATTAGATAGTGAACAACCCCATGATTAGATAGTGAACAACCCCATGATTAGATAGTGAACACCCCCATGATTAGATAGTGAACAACCCCATGACATGATTAGATAGTGAACAACCCCATGATTAGATAGTGAACAACCCCATGATTAGATAGTGAACAACCCCATGCCGTGATTAGATAGTGAACAACCCCATGATCAGATAGGGGACAACCCCATGATTAGATAGTGAACAACCCCATGCCGTGATTAGATAGTGAACAACCCTATGATCAGATAGGGGACAACCCCATGATTAGATAGTGAACAACCCCATGATTAGATAGTGAACAACCCCATGATTAGATAGTGAACAACCCCATGATTAGATAGTGAACAACCCCATGATTAGATAGTGAACAACACCATGCCATGATTAGATAGTGAACAACCCCATGATCAGATAGGGGACAACCCCATGATTAGATAGTGAACAACCCCATGATTAGATAGTGAACAACCCCATGATTAGATAGGGGACAACCCCATGATTAGATAGTGAACAACCCCATGATTAGATAGTGAACAACCCCATGCCGTGATTAGATAGTGAACAACCCCATGCCGTGATTAGATAGTGAACAACCCCATGATTAGATAGTGAACAACCCCATGCCGTGATTAGATAGTGAACAACCCCATGATCAGATAGGGGACAACCCCATGATTAGATAGTGAACAACCCCATGCCGTGATTAGATAGTGAACAACCCCATGCCATGATTAGATAGTGAACAACCCCATGATCAGATAGGGGACAACCCCATGATTAGATAGTGAACAACCCCATGATTAGATAGTGAACAACCCCATGCCGTGATTAGATAGTGAACAACCCCATGATTAAATAGTGAACAACCCCATGTCATGATTACATAGTGAACAACCCCATGATTAGATAGTGAACAACCCCATGCCATGATTAGATAGTGAACAACCCCATGCCGTGATTAGATAGTGAACAACCCCATGATTAGATAGTGAACAACCCCATGCCATGATAGTGAAAAACCCCATGATTAGATAGTGAACAACCCCATGTCATGATTAGATAGTGAACAACCCCATGATTAGATAGTGAACAACCCCATGCCATGATTAGATAATGAACAACCCCATGCCATGATTAGATAGTGAACAACCCCATGATTAGATAGTGAACAACCCCATGCCGTGATTAGATAGTGAACAACCCCATGATTAGATAGTGAACAACCCCATGATTAGATAGTGAACAACCCCATGATTAGATAGTGAACAACCCCATGATTAGATAGTGAACAACCCCATGATTAGATAGTGAACAACCCCATGATCAACATGATTAGATAGTGAACAACCCCATGATTAGATAGTGAACAACCCCATGCCATGATTAGATAGTGAACAACCCCATGCCGTGATTAGATAGTGAACAACCCCATGATTAGATAGTGAACAACCCCATGCCATGATTAGATAGTGAACAACCCCATGATTAGATAGTGAACAACCCCATGATTAGATAGTGAACAACCCCATGATTAGATAGTGAACAACCCCATGATTAGATAGTGAACAACCCCATGATTAGATAGTGAACAACCCCATGATTAGATAGTGAACAACCCCATGATAGTGATGATTAGATAGTGAACAACCCCATGATTAGATAGTGAACAACCCCATGATTAGATAGTGAACAACCCCATGCCGTGATTAGATAGTGAACAACCCCATGATCAGATAGGGGACAACCCCATGATTAGATAGTGAACAACCCCATGCCGTGATTAGATAGTGAACAACCCTATGATCAGATAGGGGACAACCCCATGATTAGATAGTGAACAACCCCATGATTAGATAGTGAACAACCCCATGATTAGATAGTGAACAACCCCATGATTAGATAGTGAACAACCCCATGATTAGATAGTGAACAACACCATGCCATGATTAGATAGTGAACAACCCCATGATCAGATAGGGGACAACCCCATGATTAGATAGTGAACAACCCCATGATTAGATAGTGAACAACCCCATGATTAGATAGGGGACAACCCCATGATTAGATAGTGAACAACCCCATGATTAGATAGTGAACAACCCCATGCCGTGATTAGATAGTGAACAACCCCATGCCGTGATTAGATAGTGAACAACCCCATGATTAGATAGTGAACAACCCCATGCCCCATGTGATTAGATAGTGAACAACCCCATGATCAGATAGGGGACAACCCCATGATTAGATAGTGAACAACCCCATGCCGTGATTAGATAGTGAACAACCCCATGCCATGATTAGATAGTGAACAACCCCATGATCAGATAGGGGACAACCCCATGATTAGATAGTGAACAACCCCATGATTAGATAGTGAACAACCCCATGCCGTGATTAGATAGTGAACAACCCCATGATTAAATAGTGAACAACCCCATGTCATGATTACATAGTGAACAACCCCATGATTAGATAGTGAACAACCCCATGCCATGATTAGATAGTGAACAACCCCATGCCGTGATTAGATAGTGAACAACCCCATGATTAGATAGTGAACAACCCCATGCCATGATAGTGAAAAACCCCATGATTAGATAGTGAACAACCCCATGATTAGATAGTGAACAACCCCATGTCATGATTAGATAGTGAACAACCCCATGATTAGATAGTGAACAACCCCATGCCATGATTAGATAATGAACAACCCCATGCCATGATTAGATAGTGAACAACCCCATGATTAGATAGTGAACAACCCCATGCCGTGATTAGATAGTGAACAACCCCATGATTAGATAGTGAACAACCCCATGATTAGATAGTGAACAACCCCATGATTAGATAGTGAACAACCCCATGATTAGATAGTGAACAACCCCATGTCATGATTAGATAGTGAACAACCCCATGATTAGATAGTGAACAACCCCATGCCATGATTAGATAGTGAACAACCCCATGCCGTGATTAGATAGTGAACAACCCCATGATTAGATAGTGAACAACCCCATGCCATGATTAGATAGTGAACAACCCCATGATTAGATAGTGAACAACCCCATGCCATGGTTAGATAGTGAACAACCCCATGATTAGATAGTGAACAACCCCATGATTAGATAGTGAACAACCCCATGATTAGATAGTGAACAACCCCATGACATGATTAGATAGTGAACAACCCCATGATTAGATAGTGAACAACCCCATGATTAGATAGTGAACAACCCCATGTCATGATTAGATAGTGAACAACCCCATGCCGTGATTAGATAGTGAACAACCCCATGATTAGATAGTGAACAACCCCATGCCATGATTAGATAGTGAACAACACAATGATTAGATAGTGAACAACCCCTTGATTAGATAGTGAACAACCCCATGCAACCCCATGATTAGATAGATAGATGAAACAACCCCATGATTAGATAGTGAACAACCCCATGATTAGATAGTGAACAACCCCATGATTAGATAGTGAACAACCCCATGATTAGATAGTGAACAACCCCATGATTAGATAGTGAACAACCCCATGATTAGATAGTGAACAACCCCATGATTAGATAGTGAACAACCCCATGATTAGATAGTGAACAACCCCATGCCATGATTAGATAGTGAACAACCCCATGATTAGATAGTGAACAACCCCATGATTAGATAGTGAACAACCCCATGATTAGATAGTGAACAACCCCATGATTAGATAGTGAACAACCCCATGTCATGATTAGATAGTGAACAACCCCATGATTAGATAGTGAACAACCCCATGCCATGATTAGATAGTGAACAACCCCATGCCGTGATTAGATAGTGAACAACCCCATGATTAGATAGTGAACAACCCCATGCCATGATTAGATAGTGAACAACCCCATGATTAGATAGTGAACAACCCCATGATTAGATAGTGAACACCCCCATGATTAGATAGTGAACAACCCCATGACATGATTAGATAGTGAACAACCCCATGATTAGATAGTGAACAACCCCATGTCATGATTAGATAGTGAACAACCCCATGCCGTGATTAGATAGTGAACAACCCCATGATTAGATAGTGAACAACCCCATGCCATGATTAGATAGTGAACAACACAATGATTAGATAGTGAACAACCCCTTGATTAGATAGTGAACAACCCCATGCCATGAATAGATAGTGAACAACCCCATGATTAGATAGTGAACAACCCCATGATTAGATAGTGAACAACCCCATGATTAGATAGTGAACAACCCCATGATTAGATAGTGAACAACCCCGTGATTAGATAGTGAACAACCCCATGATTAGATATTGAACAACCCCATGATTAGATAGTGAACAACCCCATGATTAGATAGTGAACAACCCCATGCCATGATTAGATAGTGAACAACCCCATGATTAGATAGTGAACAACCCCATGATTAGATAGTGAACAACCCCATGATTAGATAGTGAACAACCCCATGATTAGATAGTGAACAACCCCATGATTAGATAGTGAACAACCCCATGCCAACCCCATGATTAGATAGTGAACAACCCCATGATTAGATAGTGAACAACCCCATGCCATGATTAGATAGTGAACAACCCCATGATTAGATAGTGAACAACCCCATGCCATGATTAGATAGTGAACAACCCCATGATTAGATAGTGAACAACCCCATGATTAGATAGTGAACAACCCCATGATTAGATAGTGAACAACCCCATGATTAGACAACAACCCCATGATTAGATAGTGAACAACCCCATGCAACCCCATGATTAGATAGTGAACAACCCCATGATTAGATAGTGAACAACCCCATGCCATGATTAGATAGTGAACAACCCCATGATTAGATAGTGAACAACCCCATGCCATGATTAGATAGTGAACAACCCCATGATTAGATAGTGAACAACCCCATGCCATGATTAGATAGTGAACAACCCCATGATTAGATAGTGAACAACCCCATGATTAGATAGTGAACAACCCCATGATTAGATAGTGAACAACCCCATGATTAGACAGTGAACAACCCCATGATTAGATAGTGAACAACCCCATGCCATGATTAGATAGTGAACAACCCCATGATTAGATAGTGAACAACCCCATGCCATGATTAGATAGTGAACAACCCCATGCCATTATTAGATAGTGAACAACCCCATGCCGTGATTAGATAGTTAACAACCCCATGCCATGATTAGATAGTGAACAACCCCATGATTAGATAGTGAACAACCCCATGATTAGATAGTGAACAACCCCATGATTAGATAGTGAACAATCCCATGATTAGATAGTGAACAACCCCATGATTAGATAGTGAACAACCCCATGCCGTGATTAGATAGTGAACAACCCCATGCCGTGATTAGATAGTGAACAACCCCATGATCAGATAGTGAACAACCCCATGATTAGATAGTGAACAACCCCATGCCGTGATTAGATAGTGAACAACCCCATGCCATGACTAGATAGTGAACAACCCCATGATTAGATAGTGAACAACCCCATGATTAGATATTGAACAACACCATGATTAGATATTAGAACAACCCCATGATTAGATAGTGAACAACCCCATGATTAGATAGTGAACAACCCCATGATTAGATAGTGAACAACCCCATGATTAGAACAGTGAACAACCCCATGATTAGATAGTGAACAACCCCATGATTAGATAGTGAACAACCCCCAACCCCATGATTAGATAGTGAACAACCCCATGATTAGATAGTGAACAACCCCCATGATTAGATAGTGAACAACCCCATGATTAGATAGTGAACAACCCCATGATTAGATAGTGAACAACCCCATGATTAGATAGTGAACAACCCCATGATTAGTGAACAACCCCATGATTAGATAGTGAACAACCCCATGACATGATTAGATAGTGAACAACCCCATGATTAGATAGTGAACAACCCATGCCCCCATGATTAGATAGTGAACAACCCCATGCCATGATTAGATAGTGAACAACCCCATGATTAGATAGTGAACAACCCCATGCCGTGATTAGATAGTGAACAACCCCATGCCATGATTAGATAGTGAACAACCCCATGATTAGATAGTGAACAACCCCAACAACCCATGATTAGATAGTGAACAACCCCATGATTAGATAGTGAACAACCCCATGCCATGATTAGATAGTGAACAACCCCATGATTAGATAGTGAACAACCCCATGCCATGATTAGATAGTGAACAACCCCATGATTAGATAGTGAACAACCCCATGATTAGATAGTGAACAACCCCATGCCGTGATTAGATAGTGAACAACCCCATGATTAGATAGTGAACAACCCCATGCCATGATTAGATAGTGAACAACCCCATGATTAGACAGTGAACAACCCCATGATTAGATAGTGAACAACCCCATGCCATGATTAGATAGTGAACAACCCCATGATTAGATAGTGAACAACCCCATGCCATGATTAGATAGTGAACAACCCCATGCCATTATTAGATAGTGAACAACCCCATGCCGTGATTAGATAGTTAACAACCCCATGCCATGATTAGATAGTGAACAACCCCATGATTAGATAGTGAACAACCCCATGATTAGATAGTGAACAACCCCATGATTAGATAGTGAACAATCCCATGATTAGATAGTGAACAACCCCATGATTAGATAGTGAACAACCCCATGCCGTGATTAGATAGTGAACAACCCCATGCCGTGATTAGATAGTGAACAACCCCATGATCAGATAGTGAACAACCCCATGATTAGATAGTGAACAACCCCATGCCGTGATTAGATAGTGAACAACCCCATGATTAGATAGTTAACAACCCCATGCCGTGATTAGATAGTGAACAACCCCATGATTAGATAGTGAACAACCCCATGCCATGATTAGATAGTGAACAACCCCATGATTAGACAGTGAACAACCCCATGATTAGAGAGTGAACAACCCCATGATTAGATAGTGAACAACCCCATGCCATGATTAGATAGTGAACAACCCCATGATTAGATAGTGAACAACCCCATGCCATGATTAGATAGTGAACAACCCCATGCCATTATTAGATAGTGAACAACCCCATGCCGTGATTAGATAGTTAACAACCCCATGCCATGATTAGATAGTGAACAACCCCATGATTAGATAGTGAACAACCCCATGATTAGATAGTGAACAACCCCATGATTAGATAGTGAACAATCCCATGATTAGATAGATAGAACAACCCCATGAACAACCCCATGCCGTGATTAGATAGTGAACAACCCCATGCCGTGATTAGATAGTGAACAACCCCATGCCGTGATTAGATAGTGAACAACCCCATGATCAGATAGTGAACAACCCCATGATTAGATAGTGAACAACCCCATGCCGTGATTAGATAGTGAACAACCCCATGCCATGACTAGATAGTGAACAACCCCATGATCAGATAGGGGACAACCCCATGATTAGATAGTGAACAACCCCATGATTAGATAGTGAACAACCCCATGCCGTGATTAGATAGTGAACAACCCCATGATTAAATAGTGAACAACCCCATGTCATGATTAGATAGTGAACAACCCCATGATTAGATAGTGAACAACCCCATGATTAGATAGTGAACAACCCCATGATTAGATAGTGAACAACCCCATGATTAGATAGTGAACAACCCCATGATTAGATAGTGAACAACCCCATGCCATGATTAGATAGTGAACAACCCCATGATTATATAGTGAACACCCCCATGATTAGATAGTGAACAACCCCATGATTAGATAGTGAACACCCCCATGATTAGATAGTGAACAACCCCATGATTAGATAGTGAACAACCCCATGTCATGATTAGATAGTGAACAACCCCATGATTAGATAGTGAACAACCCCATGCCATGATTAGATAGTGAACAACCCCATGCCGTGATTAGATAGTGAACAACCCCATGATTAGATAGTGAACAACCCCATGCCATGATTAGATAGTGAACAACCCCATGATTAGATAGTGAACAACCCCATGCCATGATTAGATAGTGAACAACCCCATGATTAGATAGTGAACAACCCCATGATTAGATAGTGAACAACCCCATGTCATGATTAGATAGTGAACAACCCCATGCCGTGATTAGATAGTGAACAACCCCATGATTAGATAGTGAACAACCCCATGCCATGATTAGATAGTGAACAACACAATGATTAGAACAACAACCCCTTGATTAGATAGTGAACAACCCCATGCCATGATTAGATAGTGAACAACCCCATGCCATGATTAGATAGTGAACAACCCCATGCCATGATTAGATAGTGAACAACCCCATGATTAGATAGTGAACAACCCCATGATTAGATAGTGAACAACCCCATGATTAGATAGTGAACAACCCCATGCCGTGATTAGATAGTGAACAACCCCATGATTAGATAGTTAACAACCCCATGCCATGATTAGATAGTGAACAACCCCATGATTAGATAGTGAACAACCCCATGATTAGATAGTGAACAACCCCATGCCATGATTAGATAGTGAACAACCCCATGATTAGATAGTGAACAACCCCATGATTAGATAGTGAACAACCCCATGATTAGATAGTGAACAACCCCGTGATTAGATAGTGAACAACCCCATGATTAGATAGTGAACAACCCCATGATTAGATATTGAACAACCCCATGATTAGATAGTGAACAACCCCATGATTAGATCGTGAACAACCCCATGATTAGATAGTGAACAACCCCATAATTAGATAGTGAACAATCCCATGATTAGATAGTGAACAACCCCATGCCATGATTAGATAGTGAACAACCCCATGATTAGATAGTGAACAACCCCATGATTAGATAGTGAACAACCCCATGATTAGATAGTGAACAACCCCATGCCATGATTAGATAGTGAACAACCCCATGATTAGATAGTGAACAACCCCATGCCATGATTAGATAATGAACAACCCCATGATTAGATAGTGAACAACCCCATGCCATGATTAGATAGTGAACAACCCCATGATTAGATAGTGAACAACCCCATGCAGTGATTAGATAGTGAACAACCCCATGATTAGATAGTTAACAACCCCATGCCATGATTAGATAGTGAACAACCCCATGATTAGATAGTGAACAACCCCATGCCATGATTAGATAACCAACCCCATGATTAGATAGTGAACAACCCCATGCCATGATTAGATAGTGAACAACCCCATGATTAGATAGTGAACAACCCCATGATTAGATAGTGAACAACCCCATGATTAGATAGTGAACAACCCCATGTCATGATTAGATAGTGAACAACCCCATGCCGTGATTAGATAGTGAACAACCCCATGATTAGATAGTGAACAACCCCATGCCATGATTAGATAGTGAACAACACAATGATTAGATAGTGAACAACCCCTTGATTAGATAGTGAACAACCCCATGCCATGAATAGATAGTGAACAACCCCATGCCATGATTAGATAGTGAACAACCCCATGATTAGATAGTGAACAACCCCATGCCATGATTAGATAGTGAACAACCCCATGATTAGATAGTGAACAACCCCATGATTAGATAGTGAACAACCCCATGCCGTGATTAGATAGTGAACAACCCCATGATTAGATAGTTAACAACCCCATGCCATGATTAGATAGTGAACAACCCCATGATTAGATAGTGAACAACCCCATGCCATGATTAGATAGTGAACAACCCCATGATTAGATAGTGAACAACCCCATGATTAGATAGTGAACAACCCCGTGATTAGATAGTGAACAACCCCATGATTAGATAGTGAACAACCCCATGATTAGATAGTGAACAACCCCATGATTAGATAGTGAACAACCCCATGATTAGATAGTGAACAACCCCATGATTAGATAGTGAACAACCCCATGATTAGATAGTGAACAACCCCATGATTAGATAGTGAACAACCCCATGATTAGATAGTGAACAACCCCATGCCATGATTAGATAGTGAACAACCCCATGATTAGATAGTGAACAACCCCATGATCAGATAGTGAACAACCCCATGATTAGATAGTGAACAACCCCATGCCACGATTAGATAGTGAACAACCCCATGATTAGATAGTGAACAACCCCATGCCATGATTAGATAATGAACAACCCCATGATTAGATAGTGAACAACCCCATGCCATGATTAGATAGTGAACAACCCCATGATTAGATAGTGAACAACCCCATGCAGTGATTAGATAGTGAACAACCCCATGATTAGATAGTTAACAACCCCATGCCATGATTAGATAGTGAACAACCCCATGATTAGATAGTGAACAACCCCATGCCATGATTAGATAGTGAACAACCCCATGATTAGATAGTGAACAACCCCATGATTAGATAGTGAACAACCCCATGATTAGATAGTGAACAACCCCATGATTAGACAGTGAACAACCCCATGATTAGATAGTGAACAACCCCATGCCATGATTAGATAGTGAACAACCCCATGATTAGATAGTGAACAACCCCATGCCATGATTAGATAGTGAACAACCCATGCCATTATTAGATAGTGAACAACCCCATGCCGTGATTAGATAGTTAACAACCCCATGCCATGATTAGATAGTGAACAACCCCATGTCATGATTAGATAGTGAACAACCCATGCCATTATTAGATAGTGAACAACCCCATGCCATGATTAGATAGTGAACAACCCATGCCATTATTAGATAGTTAACAACCCCATGCCATGATTAGATAGTGAACAACCCCATGCCATGATTAGATAGTGAACAACCCCATGATTATATAGTGAACACCCCCATGATTAGATAGTGAACAACCCCATGATTAGATAGTGAACACCCCCATGATTAGATAGTGAACAATCCCATGATTAGATAGTGAACAACCCCATGATTAGATAGTGAACAACCCCATGATTAGATAGTGAACAACCCCATGATAAGATAGTGAACAACCCCATGATTAGATAGTGAACAACCCCATGACATGATTAGATAGTGAACAACCCCATGATTAGATAGTGAACAACCACATGCCGTGATTAGATAGTGAACAACCCCATGCCATGATTAGATAGTGAACAACCCCATGATTAGATAGTGAACAACCCCATGCCGTGATTAGATAGTGAACAACCCCATGATTAGATAGTGAACAACCCCATGATTAGATAGTGAACAACCCCATGATTAGATAGTGAACAACCCCATGATTAGATAGTGAACAACCCCATGTCATGATTAGATAGTGAACAACCCCATGATTAGATAGTGAACAACCCCATGCCATGATTAGATAGTGAACAACCCCATGCCGTGATTAGATAGTGAACAACCCCATGATTAGATAGTGAACAACCCCATGCCATGATTAGATAGTGAACAACCCCATGATTAGATAGTGAACAACCCCATGTCATGATTAGATAGTGAACAACCCCATGCCGTGATTAGATAGTGAACAACCCCATGATTAGATAGTGAACAACCCCATGCCATGATTAGATAGTGAACAACACAATGATTAGATAGTGAACAACCCCTTGATTAGATAGTGAACAACCCCATGCCATGAATAGATAGTGAACAACCCCATGATTAGATAGTGAACAACCCCATGATTAGATAGTGAACAACCCCATGATTAGATAGTGAACAACCCAATGATTAGATAGTGAACAACCCCGTGATTAGATAGTGAACAACCCCATGATTAGATAGTGAACAACCCCATGATTAGATATTGAACAACCCCATGATTAGATAGTGAACAACCCCATGATTAGATAGTGAACAACCCCATGATTAGATAGTGAACAACCCCATAATTAGATAGTGAACAATCCCATGATTAGATAGTGAACAACCCCATGCCATGATTAGATAGTGAACAACCCCATGATTAGATAGTGAACAACCCCATGCCGTGATTAGATAGTGAACAACCCCATGATTAGATAGTGAACAACCCCATGATTAGATAGTGAACAACCCCATGATTAGATAGTGAACAACCCCATGATTAGATAGTTAACAACCCCATGACATGATTAGATAGTGAACAACCGCATGATTAGATAGTGAACAACCCCATGATTAGATAGTGAACAACCCCATGATTAGATAGTGAACAACCCCATGATTAGATAGTTAACAACCCCATGCCATGATTAGATAGTGAACAACCCCATGATTAGATAGTGAACAACCCCATGCCATGATTAGATAGTGAACAACACAATGATTAGATAGTGAACAACCCCTTGATTAGATAGTGAACAACCCCATGCCATGAATAGATAGTGAACAACCCCATGCCATGATTAGATAGTGAACAACCCCATGATTAGATAGTGAACAACCCCATGCCATGATTAGATAGTGAACAACCCCATGATTAGATAGTGAACAACCCCATGATTAGATAGTGAACAACCCCATGCCGTGATTAGATAGTGAACAACCCCATGATTAGATAGTTAACAACCCCATGCCATGATTAGATAGTGAACAACCCCATGATTAGATAGTGAACAACCCCATGCCATGATTAGATAGTGAACAACCCCATGATTAGATAGTGAACAACCCCATGATTAGATAGTGAACAACCCCATGATTAGATAGTGAACAACCCCGTGATTAGATAGTGAACAACCCCATGATTAGATAGTGAACAACCCCATGATTAGATATTGAACAACCCCATGATTAGATAGTGAACAACCCCATGATTAGATAGTGAACAACCCCATGATTAGATAGTGAACAACCCCATAATTAGATAGTGAACAATCCCATGATTAGATAGTGAACAACCCCATGCCATGATTAGATAGTGAACAACCCCATGATTAGATAGTGAACAACCCCATGATTAGATAGTGAACAACCCCATGATTAGATAGTGAACAACCCCATGCCATGATTAGATAGTGAACAACCCCATGATTAGATAGTGAACAACCCCATGCCATGATTAGATAATGAACAACCCCATGATTAGATAGTGAACAACCCCATGCCATGATTAGATAGTGAACAACCCCATGATTAGATAGTGAACAACCCCATGATTAGATAGTGAACAACCCCATGCAGTGATTAGATAGTGAACAACCCCATGATTAGATAGTTAACAACCCCATGCCATGATTAGATAGTGAACAACCCCATGATTAGATAGTGAACAACCCCATGCCATGATTAGATAGTGAACAACCCCATGATTAGATAGTGAACAACCCCATGATTAGATAGTGAACAACCCCATGATTAGATAGTGAACAACCCCATGATTAGACAGTGAACAACCCCATGATTAGATAGTGAACAACCCCATGCCATGATTAGATAGTGAACAACCCCATGATTAGATAGTGAACAACCCCATGCCATGATTAGATAGTGAACAACCCATGCCATTATTAGATAGTGAACAACCCCATGCCGTGATTAGATAGTTAACAACCCCATGCCATGATTAGATAGTGAACAACCCCATGTCATGATTAGATAGTGAACAACCCATGCCATTATTAGATAGTGAACAACCCCATGCCATGATTAGATAGTGAACAACCCATGCCATTATTAGATAGTTAACAACCCCATGCCATGATTAGATAGTGAACAACCCCATGTCATGATTAGATAGTGAACAACCCCATGATTATATAGTGAACACCCCCATGATTAGATAGTGAACAACCCCATGATTAGATAGTGAACACCCCCATGATTAGATAGTGAACAATCCCATGATTAGATCGTGAACAACCCCATGATTAGATAGTGAACAACCCCATGATTAGATAGTGAACAACCCCATGATAAGATAGTGAACAACCCCATGATTAGATAGTGAACAACCCCATGACATGATTAGATAGTGAACAACCCCATGATTAGATAGTGAACAACCACATGCCGTGATTAGATAGTGAACAACCCCATGCCATGATTAGATAGTGAACAACCCCATGATTAGATAGTGAACAACCCCATGCCGTGATTAGATAGTGAACAACCCCATGATTAGATAGTGAACAACCCCATGATTAGATAGTGAACAACCCCATGATTAGATAGTGAACAACCCCATGATTAGATAGTGAACAACCCCATGATTAGATAGTGAACAACCCCATGTCATGATTAGATAGTGAACAACCCCATGATTAGATAGTGAACAACCCCATGCCATGATTAGATAGTGAACAACCCCATGCCATGATTAGATAGTGAACAACCCCATGATTAGATAGTGAACAACCCCATGCCATGATTAGATAGTGAACAACCCCATGATTAGATAGTGAACAACCCCATGTCATGATTAGATAGTGAACAACCCCATGTCATGATTAGATAGTGAACAACCCCATGCCGTGATTAGATAGTGAACAACCCCATGATTAGATAGTGAACAACCCCATGCCATGATTAGATAGTGAACAACACAATGATTAGATAGTGAACAACCCCTTGATTAGATAGTGAACAACCCCATGCCATGAATAGATAGTGAACAACCCCATGATTAGATAGTGAACAACCCCATGATTAGATAGTGAACAACCCCATGATTAGATAGTGAACAACCCAATGATTAGATAGTGAACAACCCCGTGATTAGATAGTGAACAACCCCATGATTAGATAGTGAACAACCCCATGATTAGATATTGAACAACCCCATGATTAGATAGTGAACAACCCCATGATTAGATAGTGAACAACCCCATGATTAGATAGTGAACAACCCCATAATTAGATAGTGAACAATCCCATGATTAGATAGTGAACAACCCCATGCCATGATTAGATAGTGAACAACCCCATGATTAGATAGTGAACAACCCCATGATTAGATAGTGAACAACCCCATGATTAGATAGTGAACAACCCCATGCCATGATTAGATAGTGAACAACCCCATGATTAGATAGTGAACAACCCCATGCCATGATTAGATAGTGAACAACCCCATGATTAGATAGTGAACAACCCCATGCCGTGATTAGATAGTGAACAACCCCATGATTAGATAGTGAACAACCCCATGATTAGATAGTGAACAACCCCATGATTAGATAGTGAACAACCCCATGATTAGATAGTGAACAACCCCATGATTAGATAGTTAACAACCCCATGACATGATTAGATAGTGAACAACCCCATGATTAGATAGTGAACAACCCCATGATTAGATAGTGAACAACCCCATAATTAGATAGTGAACAATCCCATGATTAGATAGTGAACAACCCCATGCCATGATTAGATAGTGAACAACCCCATGATTAGATAGTGAACAACCCCATGCCGTGATTAGATAGTGAACAACCCCATGATTAGATAGTGAACAACCCCATGATTAGATAGTGAACAACCCCATGATTAGATAGTGAACAACCCCATGATTAGATAGTGAACAACCCCATGATTAGATAGTTAACAACCCCATGACATGATTAGATAGTGAACAACCCCATGATTAGATAGTGAACAACCCCATGATTAGATAGTGAACAACCCCATGATTAGATAGTGAACAACCCCATGATTAGATAGTTAACAACCCCATGCCATGATTAGATAGTGAACAACCCCATGATTAGATAGTGAACAACCCCATGCCATGATTAGATAGTGAACAACACAATGATTAGATAGTGAACAACCCCTTGATTAGATAGTGAACAACCCCATGCCATGAATAGATAGTGAACAACCCCATGCCATGATTAGATAGTGAACAACCCCATGATTAGATAGTGAACAACCCCATGCCATGATTAGATAGTGAACAACCCCATGATTAGATAGTGAACAACCCCATGATTAGATAGTGAACAACCCCATGCCGTGATTAGATAGTGAACAACCCCATGATTAGATAGTTAACAACCCCATGCCATGATTAGATAGTGAACAACCCCATGATTAGATAGTGAACAACCCCATGCCATGATTAGATAGTGAACAACCCCATGATTAGATAGTGAACAACCCCATGATTAGATAGTGAACAACCCCATGATTAGATAGTGAACAACCCCATGATTAGATAGTGAACAACCCCATGATTAGATAGTGAACAACCCCATGATTAGATATTGAACAACCCCATGATTAGATAGTGAACAACCCCATGATTAGATAGTGAACAACCCCATGATTAGATAGTGAACAACCCCATAATTAGATAGTGAACAATCCCATGATTAGATAGTGAACAACCCCATGCCATGATTAGATAGTGAACAACCCCATGATTAGATAGTGAACAACCCCATGATTAGATAGTGAACAACCCCATGATTAGACAGTGAACAACCCCATGATTAGATAGTGAACAACCCCATGCCATGATTAGATAGTGAACAACCCCATGATTAGATAGTGAACAACCCCATGCCATGATTAGATAGTGAACAACCCATGCCATTATTAGATAGTGAACAACCCCATGCCATGATTAGATAGTGAACAACCCCATGATTAGATAGTGAACAACCCCATGATTAGATAGTGAACAACCCCATGATTAGATAGTGAACAACCCCATGCCATGATTAGATAGTGAACAACCCCATGATTAGATAGTGAACAACCCCATGCCATGATTAGATAGTGAACAACCCCATGATTAGATAGTGAACAACCCCATGCCGTGATTAGATAGTGAACAACCCCATGATTAGATAGTGAACAACCCCATGATTAGATAGTGAACAACCCCATGATTAGATAGTGAACAACCCCATGATTAGATAGTGAACAACCCCATGATTAGATAGTTAACAACCCCATGACATGATTAGATAGTGAACAACCCCATGATTAGATAGTGAACAACCCCATGATTAGATAGTGAACAACCCCATGATTAGATAGTGAACAACCCCATGATTAGATAGTTAACAACCCCATGCCATGATTAGATAGTGAACAACCCCATGATTAGATAGTGAACAACCCCATGCCATGATTAGATAGTGAACAACCCCATGATTAGATAGTGAACAACCCCATGATTAGATAGTGAACAACCCCATGATTAGACAGTGAACAACCCCATGATTAGATAGTGAACAACCCCATGCCATGATTAGATAGTGAACAACCCCATGATTAGATAGTGAACAACCCCATGCCATGATTAGATAGTGAACAACCCATGCCATTATTAGATAGTGAACAACCCCATGCCGTGATTAGATAGTGAACAACCCCATGCCATGATTAGATAGTGAACAACCCCATGATTAGATAGTGAACAACCCCATGATTAGATTGTGAACAACCCCATGATTAGATAGTGAACAACCCCATGATTAGATAGTGAACAACCCCATGATTAGATAGTGAACAACCCCATGCCATGATTAGATAGTGAACAACCCCATGCCATGATTAGATAGTGATAAAACACACCAATCTCTTTCCTAATTCCTTTAATCAATAAAAGCTCATTTACGAACATTTCCGAAAAGTGAGATATTGCGTTTTGGAATGAAACTCTTCTTATGTTGCCCCATCTGAGTTCAGAATAGATTAGATTTGTAATGTTTGTCTCTGTTGTGTTGAAGTCCAATCCAGCAGGAGAGACCAGCCTCCCCTGTACCCAGCTGTGTGTCCATGAAGAGCGACAAGTCTATGGAACCTCCTATACGGTTTAGAGAGGGAGACTTTTCTACTGAACAAAGGTAAGAAGAACTCATGGGTCCTGGTCAGTGAGTTAAACAACACTGTCTCTAGTCATTTCTCCTCTCCCATTTTCCCATTTATTGTTGTTGTTTTCATAATCCATAGGCCTATCATTTTGTCCATTTTCATAGTCCTAAAACAATATTAAACAAACACAACATTCCCTGTGTGTATGTGTGTGTGTGTGTGTGTGTGTGTGTGTGTGTGTGTGTGTGTGTGTGTGTGTGTGTGTGTGTGTGCGTGTGCGTGTGCGTGTGTGTGTGTACTCCCTGGATGAGGAGATGTAATCTCATGTTTTGTCCACAGAAACCAACAGGAGAGATCAGAGTCAGAGATTCTCAGTGGTCAGTCTTCCCAGAGTCATCAAACAGACCTGGCCTCCATATTCAGTGTACGTGGTCCTGTTATATACATTTGTTTTTGTTTACCTCAAGTAAAGTTGATCTGTCAATCATTCATTAATGTGTTAATGAGAAAGCATTTAGTCTCTTGCTTAACTTATTTATTTACTTGATTTATTTCAGTTGCTTGAAGAGAAAATTATGATATTTGTGAAGAACGAGCTGAAGATGTTCAAGAGGATTCTTAGTCCAGAACTCCCAGAAGGCTTTGAGAGTCAGAAGCAGGATAAGGAAGTTGTGGACCCTGAAGATGAGCAGCAGGAGAGCAGTGCCAGAGAGGGGGCTCTGAAGATCACACTGCACATCCTGAGGAAAATGAACCAGAAGGAGCTTGCTGACACACTGGAGAAATGTAAGATCTGTCTGCCTCATGTTGAATGATGTTTTATAACATTTAAAAGCTGTAGCTAAAGTACAGCTAAAGTAGCTGTGTAACTCAATGATATTGTAGCAGCCTTAACACAACACCTAGTGACCTCATCAAGTAGCAGCAGGGATGTGTTGTGGTGATTCATTTAGAGAGAGAGAACATTAATAATACCATCAATAATACCAATAATAATATAATCAGTCACACCAGTCTGTAATGCATTATGAAATCATTCATACATTTATACAGTCAGTTAAGATAATAAATTATTATAATTTAAAACTTTATAATAGTCCTTCAATACTGTAGGTATTAAAACAGACGTAATATTAATATCCTCTGTGTTATCTCTAGATTCAGATGAGCTTGCTGTGATTTGCCAACGTGAACTCAAATCTAATCTAAAGAAGAAGTTTCAATGTGTATTTGAGGGGATCGCTAAACAAGGAAACCCAACACTCCTCAATAAGATCTACACAGAGCTCTACATCACAGAGGGTGGAACAGGAGAGGTCAATAATGAACATGAGCTGAGACAGATTGAGACCACAACCAGGAAACAAGCAAGACCAGAGACTGCAATCAAATGTAACGACATCTTCAAACCCTTAACTGGACAAGACAAACTTATCAGAACTGTGCTGACAAAGGGAGTCGCTGGCATTGGAAAAACAGTCTCTGTGCAGAAGTTCATTCTGGACTGGGCTGAAGGAAAAGCAAATCAGGATGTCCAATTTGTATTTTCATTCCCTTTTCGGGAGCTGAATTTGATGAAAGAGGACAAACACACTTTGATTGAACTTCTTAATCACTTCTCAATGGAAGCCAAACAATCAAGAATCTCCAACTACGACAAATACAAAGTTCTGTTCATCTTTGATGGTCTGGATGAGTGCCGACTGCCCCTAGACTTCCAGAAGAACAAGATATGTTGTGACGTCACAGAGTCAACCTCAGTGGATGTTCTGCTGACAAATCTCATCAAGGGAAATCTGCTTCCCTCTGCTCTCCTCTGGATAACTACCCGACCTGCAGCAGCCAATAAGATCCCTTCAGGGTGTGTTGACCAGGTGACAGAGGTACGAGGGTTCAATGACCCACAGAAGGAGGAGTACTTCAGGAAGAGATTCAGCGATGAGGACCTGGCCATCAGAATCATCTCACACATAAAGACATCAAGGAGCCTCCACCTCATGTGTCACATTCCAGTCTTCTGTTGGATTTCTGCAATAGTCCTTGAACACATTCTGAAACAGAAGAGAGAAGAGATGCCCAAGACTCTGACTGAGATGTACACACACCTTGTGGTGTTTCATACCAAACAGAAGAATGAAAAGTATCTTGGGAAAGAAGAGACAGGTCCACACTGGAATAAAGAGAGCATTCTGTCACTGGGAAAACTGGCTTTTCAACAGCTTGTGAATGGCAATCTGATTTTCTATGAAGAAGACCTGAAAGAGGCTGGCATTGATGTCAATGAAGCCTCAGTGTACTCAGGATTGTGCACACAGCTCTTTAAAGAGGAATGTGGGCTGTACCAGGACAAGGTGTACTGCTTCGTGCATCTGAGCATTCAGGAGTTTCTGGCTGCTGTATATGTGTTCCTCTCATTCATCAACAACAATGAGAATCTAATGGACAAACTGCATTCAACGTCCCTTTCTGTGAAGAAAAGACGCAAATGTAAAGTTACTGTCTACAAGAGTGCTGTGGATAAAGCCTTACAAAGTGAGACGGGAAACCTGGACCTTTTCCTTCGCTTCCTTCTGGGCCTCTCACTGGAGTCCAATCAGAAGTACTTACGAGGTCTACTGACAACGACAAGAAGCAGCTCACAGAGCCATGAAGAAACAGTCAAGTACATCAAGGAGAAGATCAGGGAGGATCTCTCTCCAGAGAGGAGCATCAATCTGTTCCACTGTCTGAATGAGCTGAATGACCATTCTCTAGTGGAGGAGATCCAAAGCTACCTGAGCTCAGGAAGTCTCTCAGAAGCCAACCTGTCACCTGCACAGTGGTCAGCTCTGGTCTTTGTGTTGCTGACTTCAGAAAAGGAGCTGGATGTGTTTGACCTGAAGAAATACTCCAGATCAGAGGAAGGTCTTCTGAGGCTGCTGCCAGTGGTCAAAGCCTCCAGAGCTGCTCTGTGAGTAAATAAACTTACATTTAAGAACTAATCATCAGGAATAAATATTCAGTTTTGAGAAATATGTATTAAAGTGTTTATATAATATTATATTATAAAATATTTATTATAATATTATATTGAAAAACATATTGAATAAATTCATTGATTTTCATATTAGTATTACATTATGACCATTCAATTCTAGGAGACGGAAGATGAATCTATATGTTGTTTGGGAGAATAAACCAAATGCATCTGCCATTGTCCTTCTACACTACTCGTTAAATGAACAGTGTGTTTGTGAAGTCATGATGATCTCTTTGTCAGGCTGTCAGGCTGTGGAGTCACAGAGGAAGGCTGTGCTTCTCTGGTCTCAGCTCTGAGGTCAAACCCCTCACACCTGAGAGAGCTGGATCTGAGTAACAATGACCTGAAGGATTCAGGAGTGAAGCTGCTCTCTGCTGGACTGGGGAATCCCCACTGTAAACTGGAGACTCTGAGGTCAGTATTCCTGTAGTTGGTCAACAAGTGATAACTGTTCACCAGATCCACATGTGTTTACCAGACACACATAGTCCACACCATATGTGTTTGGAAGCTAACAGTTTTAAAATCAGTCTCTAGCGTTTTGGATCCAAGATGGCGTAGCAGTCAGACGTCTTTGTCCTTCGTCTTGTCGTGTCCCATGTATATATATTTTTGTAGCTTTTTCTTAACATATCTTTTATATTTTTCTAAACCGTTACTTCGAAATACTCTCCTGTAACCACCTCACCACCCAATGTGGACCTGCTTTTTCTCTAACGGATTTCTCTTTACCTCTTACTGGAATCTCTCCAACATAAACTAGCCAGCTAACTAGCCAGCTAACGGTCATCAGCTAACTTTATCCCGGACAACTCTCGCCAGTCTGTACAGCGCGACTCAAACCAGAGCTAGTCGGACTTATTCTTCTCCATATCTGCTGATTCCTACCGCAAGCTCTGAACCTATTTAAAAAATATATATATACCTTTTTTTCACCTGGAATTATAGCAGCTTAACTGAACGCACAGCCACTAATCTTCGACCTGATAGCTATCTGACGCACATTGAGCTGCTGGTTTAAGAGGCCCTTCGGACATATTCCTTTGGCCACTATACATATTTTGCCAACTGGCCTGGTTTACCACACAGAGCCCTGCTGATCCGTCCACTGATGTAACTGCACGAGGGACAGACTTTCCTCTGTTGCGTCATCCCTCTAAGGCCTTTCTGTTAGCCTGCTAGCCCCGTGCCGCTAGTTTCCTGAAGCACTGGACTCTTATGATCACCCGGCTATGCATGCCTCTCCCTGACGTCACCATGCCTTGTCCATTGCTGTTTTGGTTTGTAACTATTGTTTTATTTCACTGTAGAGCCTCTAGCACTGCTCAACACGCCTCGGCTAACAATTTAGTTCCACCTCCCACACACGCAGTGACATCACCTGGTTTAAATGCTATTTCTAGAGACAATATCTCTTTCATTATCACTATATGCACAGGTTTACCCCCACTGTATTCACATCCTACTATACCTTTGTCTGTACATTATGCCTTGAATATATTCTACCGTGCCCAGAAATCTGCTCCTTTTACTCTCTGTTCTGAACGTACTAGACATCCAGTTTTGTTAGCCTTTAGCCTTTAGCCTTTATCCTACTCCTCCTCTGTTCCTCTGGTGATGTAGAGGTTAATCCAGGTTCTGCAGTGTCTAGCTCCACTCCCATCACCCAGGCTCTCTCATTTGTTGACTTCTACAACCGTAAAAGCCTTGGTTTCATGCATGTTAACATTAGAAGCCTCCTCCCTAAGTTTGCTTTATTTGCTTTGCTGTTTTCAACCAAGATCTCAGCGATCACTGCCTCATTGTCGGCATCCGTAATGGGTCTGCGATCAAAAGACCACCCCTCATCACTGTCAAACGCTCCCTAAAACACTTCTGTGAGCAGGCCTTTCTAATCGACCTGCCCGGGGGTTCTAAATTACCTGATCCCGACAGTAGAGGATGCCTAGTTATTATTTAAAAGTGCCTTCCTCAGCATCTTAAAGAGGCATGACCATTCAAAAAATTTAGAACCAGGAACAGATATAGCACTTGGTTCACTCCACACCTGTCTTCCCTTGACCAGCACAAAAACATCCTGTCGCGTTCTGCATTAGCATTGAATACCCCCCGTAATATGCAACTTTTCAGGGAATATAGGAACCAACATATACAGGCAGTTAGGAAAGCTAAGGCTAGCTTTTTTTAAAGAGAAATGTGCATCCTTCAGTACAAACTCAAAAAAGTTCTGGGACACTGTAAAGTCCATGGAGAATAAGAGCACCTCCTCCCAACTACCCACTGCTCTGAGGCTAGGAAATACTGTTACAACCGACTAATCCACTATAATTGAGAATTTTAATATGCATTTCTCTACGGCTGGCCATGCTTTCCACCTGGCTACCCCTACCCCGGTCAACTGCCCGGCACCCTCCACAGCAACCCGCCCAAGCCCCCACCATTTCTCCTTCACCCATATCCAGATAGCTGATATTCTGAAAGAGCTGCAAAATCTGGACCCCTACAAATCAGCCGGGCTAGACAATCTGGACCCTCTCCTTCTAAAATGATCTACCAAAATTGTTGCAACCCCTAATACTAGCCTGTTCAACCTCTCATTTGTATCATCTGAGATTCCAAAAGATTGGAAAGCTGCCACGCTCATCCCCCTCTTCAAAGGGGGAGACACTCTAGACCCAAACTGCTACAGACCTATATCCATCCTAACCTTCATCTCTGAGGTCTTCGAAAGCCACAGTACCTTCTCCGCTGTGCAATCTGGTTTCCGAGCCGGTCACGGGTGCACATCAACCACGCTCAAGGTACTAAACGATATCATAACCGCCATCGATAAGAAACATTACTGTGCATTACTGTGCATTTATCGACCTGGCCAAGGCTTTTTCTCTATGGGGGTGCCACAGGGTTCAATTCTCAGGCCGACTTTCTTCTCTGTATACATCAATGATTTCGCTCTTGCTGCTGGGGATTCCCTGATCCACCTCTACGCAGACGACACCATTCTGTATACTTCTGGCCCTTCTTTGGGCACTGTTATTAACAAACCTCCAGACGAGCTTCAATGCCATACAACTCTCTTTCTGTGGCCTCCAAATGCTCTTAAATGCAAATAACACTAAATGCATGCTATTCAACCGATCATTGCCCGCACCTGCCCGCCCATCCAGCATCACTACTCTGGACGGCTCTGACTTAGAATACGTGGATAACTACAAATACCCAGGTGTCTGGCTAGACTGTAAACTCTCCTTCCAATCTCATATCAAGCATATCCAATCCAAAATTAAATCTAGAATCAGCTTTCTATTTTGCAACAAAGCATCCTTCACTCATGCTGCCAAACATACCCTCGTAAAACTGACCATCCTACCGATCCTCGACTTCGGCCATGACATCTGTAAAATAGCCTCCAACACTCTACTCAACAAACTGGATGCAGTCTATCACAGTGCCATCCGTTTTGTCACCAAAGCCCCATACACTACCCACCACTGCGACCTGTACGCTCTCGTTGGCTGGCCCTCGCTTCATACTCGTCGCCAAACCCACTGGCTAAAGGTTATCTACAAGTCTCTGCTAGGTAAACCCCTGCCTTATCTCAGCTCGCTGGTCACCATAGCAGCATATAACTCGTAGCACGCGCTCCAGCAGGTATATCTCACTGGTCACCCCCAAAGCCAATTCCTCATTTGGTCGCCTTTCCTTCCAGTTCTCTGCTGCCACTGACTGGAACGAACTACAAAAATCACTAAGCTGGAGACTCATAGCTCCCTCATTAGTTTTAAGCACCAGCTGTCAGAGCAGCTCACAGATCACTGCACCTGTTCATAGCCCATCTCTCTACATCCCATCTATCTACCTACCTCTTCCCCATACTTTATTTATTTATTTTGCTCCTTTTGCACCACAGTATCTCTACCTGCACATCCATCTTCTGCACATCTACCATTCCAGTGTTTAATTGCTATAATGTAATTACTTCGCCACCATGGCCTATTTATTGCCTTAACTCCCTTATCTTACCTCATTTGCATATAGACGTTTTTTATTTTTGTTCTACTGTGTTATTGACTGTATATTTTGTTTATTCCATGTGTAACTCTGTGTTGTATGTGTCGAACTGCTTTGCTTTATCTTGGCCAGGTCGCAGTTGCAAATGAGAACTTGTTCTCAACTAGCCTACCTAGTTAAATAAAGGTGTTCTCAACTAGCCTACCTGGTTAAATAAAGGTGTTCTCAACTAGCCTACCTGTCATAAATATATATTTTACAGTTTAGTCTTAGTTAAATAAAGGTGTTCTCAACTAGCCTACCTAGTTAAATAAAGGTGTTCTCAACTAGCCTACCTGGTTAAATAAAGGTTCTCAACTGTTAAATAAAGGTGTTCTAGCCTACCTAGTTAAATAAAGGTGTTCTCAACTAGCCTACCTGGTTAAATAAAGGTGTTCTCAACTAGCCTACCTGGTTAAATAAAGGTGTTCTCAACTAGCCTACCTGGTTAAATAAAGGTGTTCTCAACTAGCCTACCTGGTTAAATAAAGGTGTTCTCAACTAGCCTACCTGGTTAAATAAAGGTGTTCTCAACTAGCCTACCTGGTTAAATAAAGGTGTTCTCAACTAGCCTACCTGGTTAAATAAACTAGTGTTCTCAACTAGCCTACCTGGTTAAATAAAGGTGTTCTCAACTAGCCTACCTGGTTAAATAAAGGTGTTCTCAACTAGCCTACCTGGTTAAATAAAGGTGTTCTCAACTAGCCTACCTGGTTAAATAAAGGTGTTCTCAACTAGCCTACCTGGTTAAATAAAGGTGTTCTCAACTAGCCTACCTGGTTAAATAAAGGTAAAGGTGTTCTCAACTAGCCTACCTGGTTAAATAAAGGTGTTCTCAACTAGCCTACCTGGTTAAATAAAGGTGTTCTCAACTAGCCTACCTGGTTAAATAAAGGTGTTCTCAACTAGCCTACCTGGTTAAATAAAGGTGTTCTCAACTAGCCTACCTGGTTAAATAAAGGTGTTCTCAACTAGCCTACCTGGTTAAATAAAGGTGAAATAAAAAAATAAAAAAATTGAGATCAAATGTTTCATATTAGGTTACAGTACAGAATGTCACCTTTTATTTAAAGCTAGTCATACATATATATTTTACCGTTTAGTCTTAATTGTACAAACTAATTTAGTCAAAAGTTGAGTGTTTGGTCCCATATTCCATTCCTGCAGTGATTACATCACACTTGTGTGATTTACATCACAAGCTTGTGATTCTACTAACTTGTTGAATTAATTTGCAGTTTGTCTTGGTTGTGTTTTAGATTATATTTTTCCTAATTGAAACTGAATGGTGAATAATGTCCTGTCATTTTGGAGTCACTTCACTTGTATTGTCAGTAAGAATAGAAGATGTTTCTGAACACTTCTACATTCATCAAATCAAATCAAATGTTATTTGTCACATACACATGGTTAGCAGATGTTAATGTGAGTGTAGCGAAATGCTTGTGCTTCTAGTTTAGACAATGCAGTAATAACCTACAAGTAATCTAACTAACTAACTAATCTAACTAGCCTCTGTTATTGGTAATGGTGAGAGGTTAGCATGTTTTGTTGTAGCCTCTGTTATTGGTAATGGTGAGAGGTTATCATGTTTGGTTGTAGCCTCTGTTATTGGTAATGTTGAGAGGTTATCATGTTTGGTTGTAGCCTCTGTTATTGGTAATGTTGAGAGGTTAGTATGTTTTGTTGTAGTCTCTGTTATTGGTAATGGTGAGAGGTTAGTATGTTTTGTTGTAGTCTCTGTTATTGGTAATGGTGAGAGGTTAGTATGTTTTGTTGTAGACTCTGTTGTTGAGAGGTTAGCATGTTTTGTTGTAATGGTAATGAGAGGTTAGCATGTTTTGTTGTAGCCTCTGTTATTGGTAATGTTGAGAGGTTAGCATGTTTTGTTGTAGCCTCTGTTATTGGTAATGTTGAGAGGTTAGCATGTTTTGTTGTAGTCTCTGTTATTGGTAATGTTGAGAGGTTAGCATGTTTTGTTGTAGTCTCTGTTATTGGTAATGGTGAGAGGTTAGCATGTTTTGTTGTAGCCTCTGTTATTGGTAATGGTGAGAGGTTAGCATGTTTTGTTGTAGCCTCTGTTATTGGTAATGGTGAGAGGTTAGCATGTTTTGTTGTAGCCTCTGTTATTGGTAATGGTGAGAGGTTAGCATGTTTTGTTGTAGCCTCTGTTATTGGTAATGGTGAGAGGTTAGCATGTTTTGTTGTAGCCTCTGTTATTGGTAATGGTGAGAGGTTAGCATGTTTTGTTGTAGTCTCTGTTATTGGTAATGGTGAGAGGTTAGCATGTTTTGTTGTAGCCTCTGTTATTGGTAATGGTGAGAGGTTAGCATGTTTTGTTGTATTCTCTGTTATTGGTAATGGTGAGAGGTTAGTATGTTTTGTTGTAGCCTCTGTTATTGGTAATGGTGAGAGGTTAGCATGTTTTGTTGTAGCCTCTGTTATTGGTAATGGTGAGAGGTTAGCATGTTTTGTTGTAGCCTCTGTTATTGGTAATGGTGAGAGGTTAGCATGTTTTGTTGTAGCCTCTGTTATTGGTAATGGTGAGAGGTTAGCATGTTTTGTTGTAGTCTCTGTAACTCTCTCTCATGTTTTGTTATTTTTTTATTGTTGATTTATGATTTTGTATTAATCATCAGGATTAATTTGTTTAGAAACATGAGGACATGAAAAACAAGTTCATGACCAAATACTCAACTTTAATAACTATAAGTACATTTGACAGACATATCTTCTTCAAATAGATCTAGACACATGAAGTGCCTTCATTTCAAAACGTGAAACAGTTTGTGTTAAAAGATCGTCAAATTAAAGGTGGCATTATATACTGTCACCTCATATGAAACATTTGATCTGAAATCCAAAATGTTGGAGTATAGAGCCACATTTAAAATGTTAGCTTTACTGTCTAAATAGATATTGTGTGGACTGTTACTCAATACAATCTACATCTGATTCCTTTACTGTCTAAATAGATATGGTGTGGACTGTTTACTCAATACAATCTAAATCTGATACCTTTAGATATGGTGTGGACTGTTTACTCAATACCTCACTGTCTAAATAGATATGGTGTGGACTGTATACTCAATACAATCTAAATCTGATACCTCACTGTCTAAATAGAATAGATAAATAGATATGTGTGGACTGTATACTCAATACAATCTAAATCTGATTCCTCACTGTCTAAATAGATATGGTGTGGACTGTATACTCAATACAATCTAAATCTGATACCTCACTGTCTAAATAGATATGGTGTGGACTGTATACTCAATACAATCTAAATCTGATACCTCACTGTCTAAATAGATATGGTGTGGACTGTATACTCAATACAATCTACATCTTATACCTCACTGTCTAAATAGATATGGTGTGGACTGTTTACTCAATACAATCTAAATCTGACACCTCACTGTCTGTCTTTTGACTGATACTGCTTTTTAAACTGGTCTGGTCAGTCTACTCAAAGATTTGTACGATACATGTTTCTATCTACAGGCAATACTTTGATAATTTGTCATTTCTGATAATGATACATTGATTTATGTAGATATGGCAGGTTTCAGGATGTATCTGAAAATGTAGATTTTCAGGGGCGGCAGGGTAGCCTAGTGGTTAGAGCGTTGGACTAGTAACCGGAAGGTTGCGAGTTCAAACCCCCGAGCTGACAAGGTACAAATCTGTCGTTCTGCCCCTGAACAGGCAGTTAACCCACTGTTCCCAGGCCGTCATTGAAAATAAGAATGTGTTTTTAACTGACTTGCCTGGTTAAATAAAGGTAAAATTAAAAAAAAAAAAATATGAAAATGTTGAAACAATAAATATATTCTGCCACTATTTTCACCACCAAAGAATATCAGTGTGGTTTTAATATGATTTGACTCTTTGCAGGCTGTCACGCTGTCTAGTCACAGAGGAAGGCTGTGCTTCTCTGGTCTCAGCTCTGGAGTCAAACCCCTCACACCTGAGAGAGCTGGACCTGAGCTACAATCACCCAGGAGACTCAGGAGTCAGACTGTTCTCTGCTAGACTGGAGGATCCACACTGCAGACTGGAGAAACTCAAGTATGTAGAGGGTTTATGTCAATGTTCATATCAGACATGTTTGACTTATCAGGCTAGTGAAGACAAACATTCTGACCACCACTTGGACAAAGTTATATCCTGACTGTTTTTGTGTGTGTGTGAGTTCCCGTGTGTCTCTAAATTATTGTCTGTTCTTCTGTTTACCGCTACAGTGTGGAACATGGTGGAGAGTACAATATGAAACCTGGGCTTAGAAAATGTAAGTGTTGACTGCTGTGAAGAATATGACTAAGAATAAGTCTTAATTCAAGATAAGTCAAAGTCAAAGACCACCATCATTACTGACTTGGTCATATTAAATATCAGCTGTAGTTCTACAGAAGCAGAAATCAGGGACACCAAAGTTTACAAAGAGTTGTTTGACACTGTGTGTGTGGTGTGTTCGTGATACATAAGAAATGTGTGTGTGTGTGTGTGTGTGTGTGTGTTTAATGTGAATAACTTTGTTTTATATTACAATACAGTATAACATATGATCATTCAACAAGTCTCAAGTTACCTTAACTTCTCCTTTTGATACCTAGAAACATCTACATTAAATTAATTAGTGAAAAGTGAGTTAACATTCTAATGTGAATGATGATGATTTCTAATATTGTGTCTGATTTCATCCATCAGATGTCTGTGATCTCACACTGGACCCAAACACAGCATACCGACTCCTCTCTCTGTCTGAGGAGAACAGAAAAGTGACACTGAGGTCAGAGGAGCAGCCGTATCCTGATCACCCAGAGAGATTTGAGAACTATGAACAGGTGCTGTGTAGAGAGGGTCTGACTGGGCGCTGTTACTGGGAGGTAGAGTGGAGTGGGCGAAGGGTTGATATAGGAATGACGTATAAAGGAATCAGCAGGAAAGGAAGGGCTAATGACTTTTGTCTTGGATACAATGACACGTCCTGGACTCTTTTCTGCTATGACAACAGTTACATTGCCTGTCACAATAATAATCCCATTGCCATAGACGTCTGCCCCTCCAGCTTCCACAGAGTAGGAGTGTATCTGGACTGGCCAGCCGGCACTTTGTCCTTCTACAGAGTCTCCTCTGACACACTGACCCACCTGTACACATTCACCTCCACATTCACTGAGCCCCTCTATCCAGGGTTTAGGGTTTGGTATGAAGACTCCTCAGTGTCCCTGTGTCAAACACAACATGATGTTTCACTCTAATCAAGGTCATGTTTAGTAAGACACACTGGAGCAGCAATGTAGAATATCTCTCTAGTGTGTAAACCTCTCTCCAGGGTGTTTGGTATGAATATCTCTCTAGTGTGTAAACCTCTCTATCCAGGGTGTTTGGTATGAATATCTCTCTAGTGTGTAAACCTCTCTATCCAGGGTGTTTGGTATGAATATCTCTCTAGTGTGTAAACCTCTCTATCCAGGGTGTTTGGTATGAAAAAATGTGTAGTAGCATTACTTTAAGGTTAATATAAATGATAGGTGTGTACAATCGTGTTACTCTGGTTGTGTAAATTGCTGTTTTCACATAACTCTGTAACTAATTCACATCTTGTCTGTTCCGAACAAAGTCTCTCCTCATCCTCTATTCTAAGAACCAACTGTTCTTGGTTCTCGTAGGAGAACACAGAGGATTCTGACTAGTTGGCCACCTCATCCACTAGATATGTGTTGGTTCGACACATTGAGTCAGTTGTGGTGGAACCAGCCATGACTAAGCATTTATAGGTTTACTATATGAGACCTCTGTTGGTTTCTGTATGTCAGAGCTCTTGGCCCAACACCCAAGAGTGTGGGGTCGACCAGCCTCATTATTGCAGGGCTCTCAACGAATCACTTATGGGTGCAGTGATTCAGGGCAGGTGGAGCTGTTATGAGCCCCAAATCTTTACCAACATAAATCAAATCCCACCCAAAAATGGTGGCTTGCTTGTTTTGCATGTTATTTTGGCATTAATATGTGACACATATCAGTTTGCAAACAATGTAAAATTGTATAATATATATATCATTGAATTAATAAAGCTCTATAGAAACATGGTTGCTTTTTTGATTTCTTGAGTAAGGCAACTAAAAAAAGCAGGTGTTTCAGCCCAGCTCAGTGCTTTTTAGTGGTGGTGGGGCAAGCCAGCAGAAAATACAAGCGTTGCGCCTTGATTGACTCAGTGTTCTGTCACCCATGGGGAAACTACGTCACCTCCAAGTCTAAGGGGAGACCTCGAGAATTCTAGCCCCTTGTGTGTTGCCATAGAGTTACATTAGAAATGCCCATCCAAGAAGGCTCAAAGTCATTGGCCACAGATAAAATGACGTCAAATCACATATGTACAGTAGCTTTGATTGGACTGATCATGTCTACATCATACCTTCAAAATCTTAGCTATAGCAAGCTAGACAGTCATCATCATGAATCAAGTGGAAATCTACTGGCAAATCATATGATGAGAAATAATAGACAAAACATATCGGTGCTCATGGACATAAACACAACAAGTTGGAAATTTAATTTAACAACACGTGTTGAACGGTCATCCAACTCTGAATTGTAAATCCTCTTTCTAGAGAAACGACCTGAAGCTCAATGACCTCATCATGATTTGACCTTGTTTTGTCTGAGTTCCAGTTGTTTTGAAAGCACCATAAATCCAGAAAATTCCAGGCTTTGATGACACAATTTTCCCACGAAGGACCGCCGTGCCAACTTCCTGTTCAAGTGAGCACAGCACAACAAGGTGAGTCCAAAACTGTTTTCTATGCTGCTGCATAAATATTGTAATATGCCAGGGAGATATGTATACCGTAGCTAAGAAAGTAATACTAAGTGTATGTTCTGTAGTAAGATGTTAGTAGCCCATGTGCCTCACCCTAATAATTCAGTCTTTTTACCCATCTTAATTTCACCTACTGTTCAGACTTGGTGGTGCACATGTAGCATATAACCTGTTTTAGAGAAATGTAATCATTGAATATTGGAAGAGCTTTCATTGTCTGCTTATATGCCCCGTCATTTATCCTACTGTCCTGACTTGGTGTGCAGGGAGAACACTGTAAGAACGGCCCACATTATGAATTGTGTCGCTGTACATTTAAAAATGCTAAACAAATAGTTATAGTGACTACGTCCGTCCTAGCTCGCTCATTAATGTCTTAAGCGAAATTACAGATGGCCTCTTATCCGCTTGTGGTCCCATTATGCCATAGATTGTACATCTCAATTGTCATTAGAAACCACATTTTTTTAAGCCGAATCGGATATGTTTTTTTTTAAGGCAGTAAATGAGGCTGAATGACCTGTTTCGCTGCCAGACAAGGCTCCGCTGATAGTCAGGTGTAGCAGTAGTAAGGTGTTGGGACTCTGCTGATAGTCAGGTGTAGCAGTGGTAAGGTGTTGGGACTCTGCTGATAGTCAGGTGTAGCAGTGGTAAGGTGTTGGGACTCTGCTGATAGTCAGGTGTAGCAGTGGTAAGGTGTTGGGACTCTGCTGATAGTCAGGTGTAGCAGTGGTAAGGTGTTGGGACTCTGCTGATAACCAGGTGTAGCAGTGGTAAGATTTTGGGACTGCTGATATCCAGGTGTAGCAGTGGTAAGGTGTTGGGACTCTGCTGATAGCCAGGTGTAGCAGTGGTAAGGTGTTGGGACTCTGCTGATAACCAGGTGTAGCAGTGGTAAGGTGTTGGGACAGCTGCTCGGGCTCTGCTGATATCCAGGTGTAGCAGTGGTAAAGTGTTGGGACTCTGCTGATAGCCAGGTGTAGCAGTGGTAAGGTGTTGGGACTCTGCTGATATCCAGGTGTAGCAGTGGTAAGGTGTTGGGACTCTGCTGATATCCATAGTACCCTCCAAGCTCGTCATCAAGCTCGAGACCCTGGGTCTCGACCCCGCCCTGTGCAACTGGGTACTGGACTTCCTGTCGGACCGCCCCCAGGTGGTGAGGGTAGGCAACAACATCTCCTCCCCGCTGATCCTCAACACGGGGGCCCCACAAGGGTGCGTTCTGAGCCCTCTCCTGTACTCCCTGTTCACCCACGACTCCGTGGCCACGCACGCCTCCAACTCAATCATCAAGTTTGCGGACGACACAACAGTGGTAGGCTTGATTACCAACAACGACGAGACGGCCTACAGGGAGGAGGTGAGGGCTCTCGGAGTGTGGTGTCAGGAAAAGAACCTCACACTCAACGTCAACAAAACTAAGGAGATGATTGTGGACTTCAGGAAACAGCAGAGGGAACACCCCCCTATCCACATCGATGGAACAGTAGTGGAGAGGGTAGCAAGTTTTAAGTTCCTCGGCATACACATCACAGACAAACTGAATTGGTCCACTCACACCGACAGCGTCGTGAAGAAGGCGCAGCAGCGCCTCTTCAACCTCAGGAGGCTGAAGAAATTCGGCTTGTCACCAAAAGCACTCACAAACTTCTACAGATGCACAATCGAGAGCATCCTGGCGGGCTGTATCACTGCCTGGTACGGCAACTGCTCCGCCCTCAACCGTAAGGCTCTCCAGAGGGTAGTGAGGTCTGCACAACGCATCACCGGGGGCAAACTACCTGCCCTCCAGGACACCTACACCACCTGATGTTACAGGAAGGCCATAAAGATCATCAAGGACATCAACCACCCGAACCACTGCCTGTTCACCCCGCTATCATCCAGAAGGCGAGGTCACTACAGGTGCATCAAAGCTGGGACCGAGAGACTGAAAAACAGCTTCTATCTCAAGGCCATCAGACTGTTAAACAGCCACCACTAACATTGAGTGGCTGCTGCCAACACACTGTCATTGACACTGACCCAACTCCAGCCACTTTAATAATGGGAATTGATGGGAAATGTTGTAAATATATCACTAGCCACTTTAAACAATGCTACCTTATATAATGTTACTTACCCTACATTATTCATCTCATATGCATACCTATATACTGTACTCTACATCATCGACTGCATCCTTATGTAATACATGTATCACTAGCAACTTTAACTATGCCACTTTGTTTACTTTGTCTACATTCTCATCTCATATGTATATACTGTACTCGATACCATCTACTGTATGCTGCTCTGTACCATCACTCATTCATATATCCTTATGTACATATTCTTTATCCCCTTACACTGTGTATAAGACAGTAGTTTTGGAATTGTTAGTTAGATTACTTGTTGGTTATCACTGCATTGTCGGAACTAGAAGCACAAGCATTTCGCTACACTCGCATTAACATCTGCTAACCATGTGTATGTGACAAATAAAATTTGATTTGATGATTTGATTTGATTTGATCCAGGTGTAGCAGTGGTAAGGTGTTGGGTCTCTGCTGATAACCAGGTGTAGCAGTGGTAAGGTGTTGGGTCTCTGCTGATAACCAGGTGTAGCAGTGGTAAGGTATTGGGACAGCTGTTCGGGCTCTGCTGATATCCAGGTGTAGCAGTGGTAAGGTGTTGGGACTCTGCTGATAGCCAGGTGTAGCAGTGGTAAGGTGTTGGGACTTTGCTGATATCCAGGTGTAGCAGTGGTAAGATGTTGGGACTCTGCTGATATCCAGGTGTAACAGTGGTAAGGTGTTGGGACTCTGCTGATATCCAGGTGTAGCAGTGGTAAGGTGTTGGGACTCTGCTGATATCCAGGTATAGTAGTGGTAAGGTGTTGGGACTCTGCTGATAACCAGGTGTAGCAGTGGTAAGATGTTGGGACTCTGCTGATAGCCAGGTGTAGCAGTGGTAAGGTGTTGGCACTCTGCTGATAGCCAGGTGTAGCAGTGGTAAGGTGTTGGGACTCTGCTGATAACCAGGTGTAGCAGTGGTAAGATGTTGGGACTCTGCTGATAACCAGGTGTAGCAGTGGTAAGATTTTGGGACTGCTGATATCCAGGTGTAGCAGTGGTAAGGTGTTGGGACTCTGCTGATAGCCAGGTGTAGCAGTGGTAAGGTGTTGGGACAGCTGTTGGGACTCTGCTGATATCCAGGTGTAGCAGTGGTAAGATGTTGGGACTCTGCTGATATCTAGGTGTAGCAGTGGTAAGGTGTTGGGACTCTGCTGATAACCAGGTGTAGCAGTGGTAAGATGTTGGGACTGCTGATATCCAGGTGTAGCAGTGGTAAGGTGTTGGGACTCTGCTGATAGCCAGGTGTAGCAGTGGTAAGGTGTTGGGACAGCTGTTCGGACTCTGCTGATATCCAGGTGTAGCAGTGGTAAGATGTTGGGACTCTGCTGATATCCAGGTGTAGCAGTGGTAAGGTGTTGGGACTCTGCTGATAACCAGGTGTAGCAGTTTTAAGATGTTGGGACTGCTGATATCCAGGTGTAGCAGTGGTAAGGTGTTGGGACTCTGCTGATAGCCAGGTGTAGCAGTGGTAAGGTGTTGGGACTCTGCTGATAACCAGGTGTAGCAGTGGTAAGGTGTTGGGACAGCTGTTCGGGCTCTGCATATATCCAGGTGTAGCAGTGGTAAGGTCGCTCTGGATAAGAGCGTCTGCTAAATGACTTAAATGTTATGTTAAATGTGTTGGGACTCTGCTGATATCCAGGTGTAGCAGTGGTAAGGTGTTGGGACTCTGCTGATAGTCAGGTGTAGCAGTGGTAAGGTGTTGGGACTCTGCTGATATCCAGGTGTAGCAGTGGTAAGGTGTTGGGACTCTGCTGATATCCAGGTGTAGCAGTGGTAAGATGTTGGGACTCTGCTGATAACCAGGTGTAGCAGTGGTAAGGTGTTGGGACTCTGCTGATAGCCAGGTGTAGCAGTGGTAAGGTGTTGGGACAGCTGTTCGGACTCTGCTGATATCCAGGTGTAGCAGTGGTAAGATGTTGGGACTCTGCTGATATCCAGGTGTAGCAGTGGTAAGGTGTTGGGACTCTGCTGATAACCAGGTGTAGCAGTGGTAAGATGTCGGGACTGCTGATATCCAGGTGTAGCAGTGGTAAGGTGTTGGAGCGAGCCGGTCGCATCCGCGCTTCGGTCTCCTTCGGTCTGCAGGTTGTATAACTTTTTCATTACATTTCATTATAGTACAACGGTCTGATTTGTCTAATCTTAGCAATTTCTTCTTAGCTAGCTACATAGCCGTCGTTGTATCAAAGATAATTGCGTAATTATCGTATTTCGTCGTCCTCCTATCTGCCCAACACGTTCACCGTCTACCGTAGCACTGTAGTAACTATCACACTCAACTGAACGACTTGATTAGTGTAGTGTTAGCTAGCTACATAGTTGTCTTTGCTGTCTTCGTATCCAAGATAATTGTGTAGTTTAGAGTGTGGAGTCTTAGAGTGATAATTGCGTTATTATCGTATTTCGTCGTCCTCCTATCTGCCTAGCAGCTAGCCAGCTAGCATACGTTCACCGGCTACCGTAGCACTGTAGTAACTATCACACTCAACTGAACGACTTGATTAGTGTAGTATTAGCTAGCTACATAGTTGTCTTTGCTGTCTTCGTATCCAAGATAATTGTGTAGTTTAGAGTGTGTAGTCTTAGAGTGATTATCTTAATTTATCGAGGTTAGCTAGCCAGCTATTTTGTCGTCCTTAACGTAGGAGACACTCCTAGCTAGCCAACAGCCAGCCAACGTCTACTGAATAGAACTTTCGCATTCCGGTCGCATTCCGCTTCGCTCCACAGGTAGTATCACATTTTCATTTAATTTCATTACAGTCCCAACGGTGTGATTTGTTTGATCGTAGCTAGCTACATAGCTAGCTACATAGCCGTCTTTGTTTCAAAGATAATTGTGTAGTCTAGAGCGATTTTCTAGGTTAGCTAGCCAGCTATTGTCGTTCTCCTAACGCAACGTAACGTAACCAACACTGCTAGCTAGCCAGCTAGCCCCCGAATAGCAGCATTGTAGAAACTTCACACTCAACGGAACGACTTGATTAGGGTAGTGTCAACAACGCAGTTAGACTACCTCAACAGTACTGTATCATTTTAATCATTTTAGTCAATTAGATTCTTGCTACGTAAGCTTAACTTTCGGAACATTCGAGACGTGTAGTCCACTTGTCATTCCAATCTCCTCTGCATTAGCGTAGCCTCTTCTCTAGCCTGTCAACTATGTGTCTGTCTATCCCTGTTCTCTCCTCTCTGCACAGACTATACAAACGCTCCACACCGCATGGCCGCGGCCACCCTAATCTGGTGGTCCCAGCGCGCACGACCCACGTGGAGTTCCAGGTCTCCGGTAGCCTCTGGAACTGCCGATCTGCGGCCAACAAGGCAGAGTTCATCTCAGCCTATGCCTCCCTCCAGTCCCTCGACTTCTTGGCACTGACGGAAACATGGATCACCACAGACAACACTGCTACTCCTACTGCTCTCTCTTCGTCTGCCCACGTGCTCTCGCATACCCCGAGAGCTTCTGGTCAGCGGGGTGGTGGCACCGGGATCCTCATCTCTCCCAAGTGGTCATTCTCTCTTTCTCCCCTTACCCATCTGTCTATCGCCTCCTTTGAATTCAATGCTGTCACAGTTACCAGCCCTTTCAAGCTTAACATCCTTATCATTTATCGCCCTCCAGGTTCCCTCGGAGAGTTCATCAATGAGCTTGATGCCTTGATAAGCTCCTTTCCTGAGGACGGCTCACCTCTCACAGTTCTGGGCGACTTTAACCTCCCCACGTCTACCTTTGACTCATTCCTCTCTGCCTCCTTCTTTCCACTCCTCTCCTCTTTTGACCTCATCCTCTCACCTTCCCCCCCTACTCACAAGGCAGGCAATACGCTCGACCTCATCTTTACTAGATGCTGTTCTTCCACTAACCTCATTGCAACTCCCCTCCAAGTCTCCGACCACTACCTTGTATCCTTTTCCCTCTCGCTCTCATCCAACACTTCCCACACTGCCCCTACTCGGATGGTATCGCGCCGTCCCAACCTTCGCTCTCTCTCCCCCGCTACTCTCTCCTCTTCCATCCTATCATCTCTTCCCTCTGCTCAAACCTTCTCCAACCTATCTCCTGATTCTGCCTCCTCAACCCTCCTCTCCTCCCTTTCTGCATCCTTTGACTCTCTATGTCCCCTATCCTCCAGGCCGGCTCGGTCCTCCCCTCCCGCTCCGTGGCTCGACGACTCATTGCGAGCTCACAGAACAGGGCTCCGGGCAGCCGAGCGGAAATGGAGGAAAACTCGCCTCCCTGCGGACCTGGCATCCTTTCACTCCCTCCTCTCTACATTTTCCTCCTCTGTCTCTGCTGCTAAAGCCACTTTCTACCACTCTAAATTCCAAGCATCTGCCTCTAACCCTATGAAGCTCTTTGCCACCTTCTCCTCTCTCTTGAATCCTCCTCCCCCCCCCCCTCTCTCTGCAGATGACGTCGTCAACCATTTTGAAAAGAAGGTCGACGACATCCGATCCTCGTTTGCTAAGTCAAACGACACCGCTGGTTCTGCTCACACTGCCCTACCCTGTGCTCTGACCTCTTTCTCCCCTCTCTCTCCAGATGACATCTCGCGTCTTGTGACGGCCGGCCGCCCAACAACCTGCCCGCTTGACCCTATCCCCTCCTCTCTTCTCCAGACCATCTCCGGTGACCTTCTCCCTTACCTCACCTCGCTCATCAACTCATCCCTGACCGCTGGCTACGTCCCTCCCGTCTTCAAGAGAGCGAGAGTTGCACCCCTTCTGAAAAAACCTACACTCGATCCCTCCGATGTCAACAACTACAGACCAGTATCCCTTCTCTCTTTTCTCTCCAAAACTCTTGAACGTGCCGTCCTTGGCCAGCTCTCCCGCTATCTCTCTCAGAATGACCTTCTTGATCCAAATCAGTCAGGTTTCAAGACTAGTCATTCAACTGAGACTGCTCTTCTCTGTATCACGGAGGCACTCCGCACTGCTAAAGCTAACTCTCTCTCCTCTGCTCTCATCCTTCTAGACCTATCGGCTGCCTTCGATACTGTGAACCATCAGATCCTCCTCTCCACCCTCTCCGAGTTGGGCATCTCCGGCGCGGCCCACGCTTGGATTGCGTCCTACCTGACAGGTCGCTCCTACCAGGTGGCGTGGCGAGAATCTGTCTCCTCACCACGCGCTCTCACCACTGGTGTCCCCCAGGGCTCTGTTCAAGGCCCTCTCCTATTCTCGCTATACACCAAGTCACTTGGCTCTGTCATAACCTCACATGGTCTCTCCTATCATTGCTATGCAGACGACACACAATTAATCTTCTCCTTTCCCCCCTCTGATGACCAGGTGGCGAATGGCATCTCTGCATGTCTGGCAGACATATCAGTGTGGATGACGGATCACCACCTCAAGCTGAACCTCGGCAAGACGGAGCTGCTCTTCCTCCCGGGGAAGGACTGCCCGTTCCATGATCTCGCCATCACGGTTGACAACTCCATCGTGTCCTCCTCCCAGAGCGCTAAGAACCTTGGCGTGATCCTGGACAACACCCTGTCGTTCTCAACTAACATCAAGGCGGTGGCCCGTTCCTGTAGATTCATGCTCTACAACATCCGCAGAGTACGACCCTGCCTCACACAGGAAGCGGCGCAGGTCCTAATCCAGGCACTCGTCATCTCCCGTCTGGATTACTGCAACTCGCTGTTGGCTGGGCTCCCTGCCTGTGCCATTAAACCCCTACAACTCATCCAGAACGCCGCAGCCCGTCTGGTGTTCAACCTTCCCAAGTTCTCTCACGTCACCCCGCTCCTCCGCTCTCTCCACTGGCTTCCAGTTGAAGCTCGCATCCGCTACAAGACCATGGTGCTTGCCTACGGAGCTGTGAGGGGAACGGCACCTCAGTACCTCCAGGCTCTGATCAGGCCCTACACCCAAACAAGGGCACTGCGTTCATCCACCTCTGGCCTGCTCGCCTCCCTACCACTGAGGAAGTACAGTTCCCGCTCAGCCCAGTCAAAACTGTTCGCTGCTCTGGCCCCCCAATGGTGGAACAAACTCCCTCACGACGCCAGGACAGCGGAGTCAATCACCACCTTCCGGAGACACCTGAAAACCCACCTCTTTAAGGAATACCTAGGATAGGATAAAGTAATCCTTCTCACCCCCTTAAAAGACCTAGATGCACTATTGTAAAGTGGCTGTTCCACTGGATGTCATAAGGTGAAAGCACCAATTTGTAAGTCGCTCTGGATAAGAGCGTCTGCTAAATGACTTAAATGTAATGTAAATGGGACAGCTGTTCGGACTCTGCTGATATCCAGGTGTAGCAGTGGTAAGATGTTGGGACTCTGCTGATATCCAGGTGTAGCAGTGGTAAGGTGTTGGGACTCTGCTGATAACCAGGTGTAGCAGTGGTAAGATGTTGGGACTCTGCTGATATCCAGGTGTAGCAGTGGTAAGGTGTTGGGACTCTGCTGATAGCCAGGTGTAGCAGTGGTAAGGTGTTGGGACTCTGCTGATAGCCAGGTGTAGCAGTGGTAAGGTGTTGGGACTCTGCTGATAACCAGGTGTAGCAGTGGTAAGGTGTTGGGACAGCTGTTCGGGCTCTGCTGATATCCAGGTCTAGCAGTGGTAAGGTGTTGGGACTCTGCTGATAGCCAGGTGTAGCAGTGGTAAGGTGTTGGGACTCTGCTGATATCCAGGTGTAGCAGTGGTAAGATGTTGGGACTCTGCTGATAACCAGGTGTAGCAGTGGTAAGGTGTTGGGACTCTGCTGATATCCACTCTGCTGATATCCAGGTGTAGCAGTGGTAAGATGTTGGGACTCTGATAACCAGGTGTAGCAGTGGTAAGGTGTTGGGACTCTGCTGATAACCAGGTGTAGCAGTGGTAAGGTGTTGGGACTCAGATAACCAGGTGTAGCAGTGGTAAGATGTTGGGACTCTGCTGATAACCAGGTGTAGCAGTGGTAGTGTTGGGACTCTGCTGATAGGTGTAGCAGTGGTAAGACTCTGCTGATAACCAGGTGTAGCAGTGGTAAGGTGTTGGACTCTGCTGACTCTGCTGATAACCAGGTGTAGCAGTGGTAAGATGTTGGGACTCTGCTGATAACCAGGTGTAGCAGTGGTAAGGTGTTGGGACTCTGCTGATAGCCAGGTGTAGCAGTGGTAAGATGTTGGGACTCTGCTGATAACCAGGTGTAGCAGTGGTAAGGTGTTGGGACTCTGCTGATAGCCAGGTGTAGCAGTGGTAAGGTGTTGGGACTCTGCTGATAACCAGGTGTAGCAGTGGTAAGGTGTTGGGACTCTGCTGATAACCAGGTGTAGTGGTAGTGGTAAGGTGTTGGGACTCTGCTGATAACCAGGTGTAGCAGTGGTAAGGTGTTGGGACTCTGCTGATAACCAGGTGTAGCAGTGGTAAGACTCTCTGCTGATAACCAGGTGTAGCAGTGGTAAGGTGTTGGGACTCTGCTGATAACCAGGTGTAGCAGTGGTAAGGTGTTGGGACTCTGCTGATAACCAGGTGTAGCAGTGGTAAGGTGTTGGGACTCTGCTGATAACCAGGTGTAGCAGTGGTAAGGTGTTGGGACTCTGTTGGGACTCTGCTGATAACCAGGTGTAGCAGTGGTAAGGTGTTGGGACTCTGCTGATAACCAGGTGTAGCAGTGGTAAGGTGTTGGGACTCTGCTGATAACCAGGTGTAGCCAGGGTGTAGCAGTGGTAAGGTGTTGGGACTCTGCTGATAACCAGGTGTAGCAGTGGTAAGGTGTTGGGACTCTGCTGATAACCAGGTGTAGCAGTGGTACTCTGCTGATAACCAGGTGTAGCAGTGGTAAGGTGTTGGGACTCTGCTGATAAGGTGTAGCCAGGTGGTGTTGGGACTCTGCAGTGGTAGCAGTGGTGTGTGGGACTCTGCTGATAACCAGGTGTAGCAGTGGTAAGGTGTTGGGACAGGGTGTAGCAGTGGTAAGGTGTTGGGACTCTGCTGATAACCAGGTGTAGCAGTGGTAAGGTGTTGGGACTCTGCTGATAACCAGGTGTAGCAGTGGTAAGGTGTTGGGACTCTGCTGATAACCAGGTGTAGCAGTGGTAAGGTGTTGGGACTCTGCTGATAACCAGGTGTAGCAGTGGTAAGGTGTTGGGACTCTGCTGATAACCAGGTGTAGCAGTGGTAAGGTGTTGGGACTCTGCTGATAACCAGGTGTAGCAGTGGTAAGGTGTTGGGACTCTGCTGATAGCCAGGTGTAGCAGTGGTAAGGTGTTGGGACTCTGCTGATAACCAGGTGTAGCAGTGGTAAGGTGTTGGGACTCTGCTGATAGCCAGGTGTAGCAGTGGTAAGGTGTTGGGACTCTGCTGATAACCAGGTGTAGCAGTGGTAAGATGTTGGGACTCTGCTGATAACCAGGTGTAGCAGTGGTAAGGTGTTGGGACTCTGCTGATAACCAGGTGTAGCAGTGGTAAGGTGTTGGGACTCTGCTGATAACCAGGTGTAGCAGTGGTAAGGTGTTGGGACTCTGCTGATAACCAGGTGTAGCAGTGGTAAGGTGTTGGGACTCTGCTGATAACCAGGTGTAGCAGTGGTAAGGTGTTGGGACTCTGCTGATAACCAGGTGTAGCAGTGGTAAGGTGTTGGGACTCTGCTGATAACCAGGTGTAGCAGTGGTAAGACTCTGCTGTTGGGACTCTGCTGATAACCAGGTGTAGCAGTGGTAAGGTGTTGGGACTCTGCTGATAACCAGGTGTAGCAGTGGTAAGGTGTTGGGACTCTGCTGATAACCAGGTGTAGCAGTGGTAAGGTGGTAAGGTGTTGGGACTCTGCTGATAACCAGGTGTAGCAGTGGTAAGGTGTTGGGACTCTGCTGATAACCAGGTGTAGCAGTGGTAAGGTGTTGGGTCTCTGCTGATAACCAGGTGTAGCAGTGGTAAGGTGTTGGGACTCTGCTGATAACCAGGTGTAGCAGTGGTAAGGTGTTGGGACTCTGCTGATAACCAGGTGCAGTGGTAAGGTGTTGGGACTCTGCTGATAACCAGGTGTAGCAGTGGTAAGGTGTTGGGACTCTGCTGATAACCAGGTGTAGCAGTGGTAAGGTGTTGGGACTCTGCTGATAACCAGGTGTAGCAGTGGTAAGGTGTTGGGACTCTGCTGATAACCAGGTGTAGCAGTGGTAAGGTGTTGGGATTCCTCCGGTAAGGTAACATCATTCGATTTTTCTTGAAGGTTGGGATTTTTTGAAATTAAGTGGTATTTATAACCAGGTGTAGCAGTGGTAAGGTGTTGGCCAACCAGGTGCAAACACCAGGTGAAACAGGTTGTGGACTCTGCTGATAACCAGGAGGCCAACCAGGTGTAGCAGTGGTAAACACCTGGGAAACCAGGTGTAGGGGTAGGCCAACCCAGGTCAAACACCTGGGAAACAGGTTGGGGAGGCCAACCCAGGTCAAACACCTGGGAAACAGGTTGGGGTAGTCCAACCCTCAAACACCTGGGAAACAGGTTGGGGAGGCCAACCCAGGTCAAACACCTGGGAAACAGGTTGGGGAGGCCAACCCAGGTCAAACACCTGGGAAACAGGTTGGGGAGGCCAACCCTCAAACACCTGGGAAACAGGTTGGGGAGGCCAACCCTCAAACACCTGGGAAACAGGTTGGGGAGGCCAACCCTCAAACACCTGGGAAACAGGTTGGGGAGGCCAACCCTCAAACACCTGGGAAACAGGTTGGGGAGGCCAACCCTCAAACACCTGGGAAACAGGTTGGGGAGGCCAACCCTCCTGGAGACGCAGGATTTTCTTCCAGCCCTATTTTAAACAGATACTTCGCCCAAATGACCAAATATGAAATGTTTGTGTCCGTACCTGAAAGCAGTCTGTGGACAATCAGACTGAACTCTACGGTTTGGTTCCCCACTGCCATCAACCATTAATATGATGATTTCCTGTGCAGAGCCTTGGTGTCGTGGAGACACTTCCTGGTACGTGTCTGATTTCCTGTGCAGAGCCTTGGTGTAGTGGAGACACTTCCTGGTACGTGTCTGATTTCCTGTGCAGAGCCTTGGTGTAGTGGAGACACTTCCTGGTACGTGTCTGATTTCCTGTGCAGAGCCTTGGTGTAGTGGAGACACTTCCTGGTACGTCTCATACAACTTTCCACCTGAGAACAGAGATCAATCCCTGCTTCCAACCTGTTAAGGGAATTTTTATCAATGATGACTAATTATGTATACATTTCAATCAGGACTGACTAATCAGAATACTATTATGTTACTGTATATGTACTAATCCGAATACTATTATGTTGTTGTATATGTATGAATTTTAAGTCTTGATCCCAGTACTGAATATAATGTGTGTGAATCATAGATTAGAACAATGACGGTATGTTCCTGGGTAGGAATGAATGAATGATATCTTCAGACTGGCTAGAATTTTTTAAATTTTTTATTTTTTTATTTCACCTTTATTTAACCAGATAGGCTAGTTGAGAACAAGTTCTCATTTGCAACTGCGACCTGGCCAAGATAAAGCATAGCAGTGTGAACAGACAACACAGAGTTACACATGGAGTGAACAATTAACAAGTCAATAACACAGTAGAAAAAAAAAAGAAAAAAAAGGGGGGAGTCTATATACAATGTGTGCAAAAGGCATGAGGTAGGCGAATAATTACAATTTTGCAGATTAACACTGGAGTGATAAATGATCAGATTGTCATGTACAGGTAGAGATATTGGTGTGCAAAAGAGCAGAAGAGTAAATAAATAAAAACAGTATGGGGATGAGGTAAGTGAAAATGGGTGGGCTATTTACCAATAGACTATGTACAGCTGCAGCGATCGGTTAGCTGCTCGGATAGCTGATGTTTGAAGTTGGTGAGGGAGATAAAAGTCTCCAACTTCAGCGATTTTTGCAGTTCGTTCCAGTCACAGGCAGCAGAGTACTGGAACGAAAGGCGGCCAAATGAGGTGTTGGCTTTAGGGATGATCAGTGAGATACACCTGCTGGAGCGCGTGCTACGGATGGGTGTTGCCATCGTGACCAGTGAACTGAGATAAGGCGGAGCTTTACCTAGCATGGACTTGTAGATGACCTGGAGCCAGTGGGTCTGGCGACGAATATGTAACGAGGGCCAGCCGACTAGAGCATACAAGTCGCAGTGGTGGGTGGTATAAGGTGCTTTGGTGACAAAACGGATGGCACTGTGATAGACTGCATCCAGTTTGCTGAGTAGAGTGTTGGAAGCCATTTTGTAGATGACATCGCCGAAGTCGAGGATCGGTAGGATAGTCAGTTTTACTAGGGTAAGCTTGGCGGCGTGAGTGAAGGAGGCTTTGTTGCGGAATAGAAAGCCGACTCTTGATTTTGATTTTCGATTGGAGATGTTTGATGTGAGTCTGGAAGGAGAGTTTGCAGTCTAGCCAGACACCTAGGTACTTATAGATGTCCACATATTCAAGGTCGGAACCATCCAGGGTGGTGATGCTAGTCGGGCATGCGGGTGCAGGCAGCGATCGGTTGAAAAGCATGCATTTGGTTTTACTCGTGTTTAAGAGCAGTTGGAGGCCACGGAAGGAGTGCTGTATGGCATTGAAGCTCGTTTGGAGGTTAGATAGCACAGTGTCCAATGACGGGCCGAAAGTATATAGAATGGTGTCGTCTGCGAGAGGTGGATCAGGGAATCGCCCGCAGCAAGAGCAACATCATTGATATATACAGAGAAAAGAGTCGGCCCGAGAATTGAACCCTGTGGCACCCCCATAGAGACTGCCAGAGGACCGGACAGCATGCCCTCCGATTTGACACACTGAACTCTGTCTGCAAAGTAATTGGTGAACCAGGCAAGGCAGTCATCCGAAAAACCGCGGCTATTGAGTCTGCCGATAAGAATATGATGATTGACAGAGTCGAAAGCCTCAGCGAGGTCGATGAAGACGGCTGCACAGTACTGTCTTTTATCGATGGCGGTTATGATATCGTTTAGTACCTTGAGTGTGGCTGAGGTGCACCCGTGACCGGCTCGGAAACCAGATTGCACAGCGGAGAAGGTACGGTGGGATTCGAGATGGTCAGTGACCTGTTTGTTGACTTGGCTTTCAAAGACCTTAGATAGGCAGGGCAGGATGGATATAGGTCTATAACAGTTTGGGTCCAGGGTGTCTCCCCCTTTGAAGAGGGGGATGACTGCGGCAGCTTTCCAATCCTTGGGGATCACAGACGATATGAAAGAGAGGTTGAACAGGCTGGTAATAGGGGTTGCGACAATGGCGGCAGATAGTTTCAGAAATAGAGGGTCCAGATTGTCAAGCCCAGCTGATTTGTACGGGCCCAGGTTTTGCAGCTCTTTCAGAACATCTGCTATCTGGATTTGGGTAAAGGAGAACCTGGAGAGGCTTGGGCGAGGAGCTGCGGGGGGGGGCGGAGCTGTTGGCCGAAGTTGGAGTAGCCAGGCAGAAGGCATGGCCAGCCGTTGAGAAGTGCTTATTGAAGTTTTCGATAATCATGGATTTATCGGTGGAGACCGTGTTACCTAGCCTCAGTGCAGTGGGCAGCTGGGAGGAGGTGCTCTTGTTCTCCATGGACTTCACAGTGTCCCAGAACTTTTTGGAGTTGGAGCTACAGGATGCAAACTTCTGCCCGAAGAAGCTGGCCTTTGCTTTCCTGACTGACTGCGTGTATTGGTTCCTGACTTCCCTGAACAGTTGCATATCACGGGGGGCTATTCGATGCTATTGCAGTCCGCCACAGGATGTTTTTGTGCTGGTCGAAGGCAGTCAGGTCTGGAGTGAACCAAGGGCTGTATCTGTTCTTGGTTCTGCATTTTTTGAACGGAGCATGCTTATCTAAAATGGTGAGGAAGATTTGTGGCGTTTATTTGGACTGTATTAGGCTATGGGAAAGGGAGACTGGATGTCTGAATCATAAAACATTGTGATAATGGATTCCGATGGTTGTCGATTCCAGGTTTGATTGTTTATGTAACACCAGGGAATTTGAGCACTGTTTCCATTGTGTGGAACCATGTTAGGGTATTTAAAGTTGAAAAGCAACCTCTATAGAAAAACATAACGGAAACATAATGTTTCGGGAAATTAGCTCGATTGAATTTGGTTATTCAAGCTTTTCCCCTGATACGTAGACATCCGTAACAGGGGCAAGTTGTTTTTTTTTCTTGAGGAACTAACAGATGTAAACGTGAGTCTCTGAGTAATTTTGCCATCTGAATCATTATAGTAGTGAGTTTTCGTATAGTTTGTTTTTTGCTGGTAAAAGTGTTTGGTTTATTTGTTTACTGGTTATGGTCAATTTTAGGGTTTGATATAACTTCGTTAAACATTGTGTTCTGGCGTGTTTAAGTAGGATTCTTTATTCCGGGACGGATGGAAGTTATCTAAAATAAGTAAATTAAAGGAGCCATGGGAGATATCTGGGATTAAATTACGGATTTCTTACACTGAGAAATGTACGACATTTGCGGCAGAGGGAAAAAGTAATACATTGGATAATAATATTATCAGGTTAATTGTATCTAAACTGATGATTAATGATTTGAGGCAAAGGGGAATTATCATTAGGTTTAGTTATAGTTCACTTATTGAGTTTCTAGTAGCATAGTGAATGCTAGTTAGGCGTGTTGTGTCTCACTTTCAGAAGTTTCCTGGGATTATAATCTTGGGGAGAATGGGGGAGATAGCGGCCATAAACAACCAAATTGAAAAAGATCTGGAAGTCTTGATTATCCATTAAGGTTTGCAAATATATACACATAAAACATTTGTTAGGACTATTTATTTTAGTGCAAAGGTATTTTAAAGAGGCACGCTCAAATATGGAACCTTATGAGTTTTTATTTTATGAGTTTTAATTACACAGGTGATTATTTTTATTTTAAGGATAAAGGATTCTTTAATATGTCTAATGTAGTATGAAACATGACTATAAAAGGGTGATATGACCTTTTGACCTTATCGTGGCTATCTTTTGGGGTCTGATCAGCCCCGGGGGAGAGCCATTTGTATAATGAATTGTGGTCAGTTGGGTTACTAATTTTAAGGTAAATCAGTTATAATGGAGTTTTAGTTTGGGGTTTAGAATTATTGTTTGAATCACTGAAGCTGATTTACAATATTAGCTGTGAAGTTTTTGAATTGGCTATTATGGATTTGATATTACAACAGAAAATAGTTATATTTATCATTGAGAATAAGAGGGGTGATAAATTACTGTAGATAAGGTATTCCACACTATGCAACATATATTACATTCATGTTATTGTCCGATAGAATACTGAGGATCCCTGAAGGAAAGAGCTTGTAAAGTGTAGGAAGGATTTCGATATGGTTAGCATTTGTCCAGGTCCTGGTTAACAATTAGGAGGTATTTTAAATATTATTACATTTGACAGGAATATAGGACATCTGTAGTGATTTAGGATTATTGTAAGGATTAAGATAGATTGATTAAGGAAATGTAAGGACTTTAGAGATGGCCACTCATAGACATGTTTTTTCTAAAACATCAATGAGTCAAACAGTGAGACGCTTAGTGGCATTTTGAGAGATAGGAGAGAAAGGAATTACTGTTGAAATCGGTAAATATATATATTTAAGAACATATATAAATAGCACACATACTTCTTAATTAAACTAGATAAGACACTGGACAGAGAATTGATACAGGATTGGGATGAATGGATGCCCAAGGGAGAATTGGACATACATGATAATGTCAGAAAATAAGGATAATTTACTAATCCTACCTAAGTCATTATTTATGGTGTATAAGGTTGTTACCTGGGCAGAGCCAGGTATCAAAAAGGGGGGTGGGTAAGTTAGTGGCCTATTGGATGAGAAACTAATAATTAAAAATAAAGGTTTTTAGCTAACAAATAGGCATATAAGTTAAAGATATAATCAGATAAAACATATGAGAAACTATTTGTTAACCAAGCCTGTATGTCCAGGATTTTATGCATTACAGGTGAACTACAGGTGAAGTCACTCAATCCAGTCCCAGAGGCTTGTTGGGGGGACCATACCAAGGACTCCTGGTGACAGCTAGCTGAAAGAGCTACCCGGATTCATATCGCACGGCGGGAGGGTAAGACACAATGCCACTGTCGAACAATAAACAGTGTTCGAGAGGAGAACTGGAATTAACAGAATTCCGGAGGCCATCTCTCGAATGAAGTAATCCTACCTGTCCTATCACCCCTGTTTTTGTTCATAGAAGTGAAGATGTGTCTGGCTCTTGCTGTTCACGAAAGCAGGAATGCCAGATAATGACAGTTGTATTGATTGCACTATTTATATCCCCAGGTTCCCCTTAAATCAAGACTTCCTCCCTTTACAGTGACCGGAGGAGATTATTACCGTTTGGCCCGGTACAGTACTCTTGGGAAATGATGTCAGGGCGAGGTTTTACCGACAGATTGGACAGGATTATGCTCCCTTGTACATTTGGGAATGCCTTTCACACTCATTCAACACCAAGACATGAAGTTTAGCCAAATGGGAAAAAGAGCTACTCCATCCGGGTCTCTTGATGACAAAGTATACATTGATAACATTGGGGTTCCAGGGGGGTGCTAGATGAGTTCAAAGCAGGAAATCAGATCCTAGCAGGATTAGAGTTAAGTATTTCCGGGTAGTCTACTCTCAATAAGAACGTGGACTGGATTTATTATATTTATGATAATCAACAGAGCTTTAACAAGTATACCAGAGATGCTATTAAAGGTTTTGCAGAACAGACTGAATCAACCAGCCTGATGGCTTCGCAGAATATAATTGCATTAGATATGTTATTGGCTGAAAAGGGAGAAGTATGCGTGATTATCGGGACCATGTTTGTGCTTACATCCCAAATACCACAGCTCCGGACGAATCAGTGCCCGAAGCCTCAGCTGGTTTGACCACCCTGGCTCACGGTTTGGCAGAAAACTCTGGGGTGGATACTTCTCTGACTAATTGGTTCGATAGTATGTTTGGAAAGAAAATATATTATGATCACTGTATTATGGGCTACATTCACCTGTGTGACTGTTTAGTTTTATGGGGCTGTTGTCTAATTCCCTGTATATGAGGCCTTATTTCCAGGACTCTGGAGAAATCGATGACAATAGATGGTGAGGTACCAGCGGATTCCAGGTTCTGACCTGTGAAGTGCTGAATGCATGTCTACAGAACAAGTGGACAAATCTGGATACTTCATTTGCGGGGAATGTATATTTGATGAGACCATTTTTGATGTTTAGGGAGGTTAGGTTGTATCTTGTTTCAATATTAGACTGTTTTTTTTAATGAAGATTGTAACGAAAATCCTGATAAGAAGAGTTATGATTCTGATGTAGGCCTGAGAAACAGTCATGGCGAATGCAAGTAGTGGGTTATGTTTAGGTGATGTTTTGATGACAAGAAATATCTCTAATAAAAATAGAAATAGGCTTTTTAATATTACAATATAACTGCATGTGTGATTGGATGTATAATATTTAATCAAAGGGTGGATATGTTAAGGGAATTTTTATCAATGATGACTAATTATGTATACATTTCAATCAGGACTGACTAATCCGAATACTATTATGTTACTGAATATGTACTAATCCGAATACCATTATGTTACTGTATATGTACTAATCAGAATACTATTATGTTACTGTATATGTACTAATCAGAATACTATTATGTTACTGTATATGTACTAATCAGAATACTATTATGTTAGTGTATATGTACTAATCAGAATACTATTATGTTAGTGTATATGTACTAATCAGAATACTATTATGTTACTAATCAGAATACTATTATGTTAGTGTATATGTACTAATCAGAATACTATTATGTTACTGTATATGTACTAATCAGAATACTATTATGTTACTGTATATGTACTAATCAGAATACTATTATGTTACTGTATATGTACTAATCAGAATACTATTATGTTACTGTATATGTATGAGTTTTCTTTCTTGATCTAGTACTGAATATAATGTGTGTGAATGTCATCAAGAGGTAGAACAATGACGGTCTGTTCCTGGGTAGGAATGAATGAACGATATCTTCAGACTGGCTAGAATGCTTATCTACACCGGAAAACCTTGGCTCAGCCATAAATTATATTAAATTGGTAGGGAGACGGATGTGGGAAGGCTTGAGATACATCCTTTGTACTGGAACGGAGATGGCACGGGTTGGTACTGGAACTAATGACGTCATTTTCAGTTTATAACCTGTGGTAACCTGTATCGTGTTCAGTACTCTCGTGAATAAACTCTGCTGTTGGACTTTAAGACTGGGCTCTGTCCATTATTATAGAATAAGGGTCTTACAAATCCTTATGAATTGACAGAGTGTTTAATTTTAATTGGGTATTAAAACAAATAGCAATTTAATTCCTTCAACATCATTCTACTACTGTATAGCCTGGTTGTTGTTATTAAATGGTGCTTTGTATCAGTCATTCTACTACTGTATAGCCTGGTTGTAGTTATTAAATGGTGCTTTGTATCAGTCATTCTACTACTGTATAGCCTGGTTGTTAGTGTTGTTATTAAATGGGGCTTTGTATCAGTCATTCTACTACTGTATAGCCTGGTTGTTAGTGTTGTTATTAAATGGGGCTTTGTATCAGTCATTCTACTACTGTATAGCCTGGTTGTTGTTATTAAATGGTGCTTTGTATCAGTCATTCTACTACTGTATAGCCTGGTTGTTGTTATTAAATGGGGCTTTGTATCAGTCATTCTACTACTGTATAGCCTGGTTGTTGTTATTAAATGGTGCTTTGTATCAGTCATTCTACTACTGTATAGCCTGGTTGTTAGTGTTGTTATTAAATGGTGCTTTGTATTCAGTCTGGTTGTATTATTAAATGGTGCTACTACTGTATAGCCTGGTTGTTGTTATTAAATGGTGCTTTGTATCAGTCATTCTACTACTGTATAGCCTGGTTGTTGTTATTAAATGGTGCTTTGTATCAGTCATTCTACTACTGTATAGCCTGGTTGTTGTTATTAAATGGTGCTTTGTATCAGTCATTATTCTACTGTATAGCCTGGTTGTTAGTGTTGTTATTAAATGGTGCTTTGTATCAGTCATTCTACTACTGTATAGCCTGGTTGTTGTTATTAAATGGTGCTTTGTATCAGTCATTCTACTACTGTATAGCCTGGTTGTTAGTGTTGTTATTAAATGGTGCTTTGTATCAGTCATTCTACTACTGTATAGCCTGGTTGTTAGTGTTGTTATTAAATGGTGCTTTGTATCAGTCATTCTACTACTGTATAGCCTGGTTGTTAGTGTTGTTATTAAATGGTGCTTTGTATCAGTCATTCTTCTACTGTATAGTCTGGTCGTTGGTGTTGTAATATTATTTGAACAACGCTAGTGACTTGGGTCTTGTACGTGCCATTTCTGTTCAAAGGCAATTTGCAGCTTTTTTGTCTAAATTCTTATCAATAAAAACTTTGAAAGAATATTTCATTAATCCTCTCCACACTGGCCTGATTGACAGAGCTGCAATACTGATCTTAACCACAGAGTGGGGCTGTAATACAGAGGAACTGTTGTGAGACAGTTGTTGTATCCCAAACTGTGTGTGACATTCCTACACATTTGTGTGTATGTGTTACACACTAGACTTGACATTGTTTACAATGCTGACATATGTGTATATAAAGAGGTACAGAATACATATGGAACTGAACCAACCACACATGGGTCTATAATGAGGTACAGAACACATATCTATCTGAACCAACCACACATGAGTCTATAATGAGGTACAGAATACATATGTAACTGAACCAACCACACATGGATCTATAAAGAGGTACAGAATACATATGGAACTGAACCAACCACACATGGGTCTATAATGAGGTACAGAACACATATCTATCTGAACCAACCACACATGAGTCTATAATGAGGTACAGAATACATATGTAACTGAACCAACCACACATGAGTCTATAATGAGGTACAGAATACATATGTAACTGAACCAACCACACATGGGTCTATAATGAGGTACAGAACACATCTATCTGAACCAACCACACATGGGTCTATAATGAGGTACAGAATACATATCTATCTGAACCAACCACACATGGGTCTATAATGAGGTACAGAACACATCTATCTGAACCAACCACACATGGGTCTATAATGAGGTACAGAATACATATCTATCTGAACCAACCACACATGGGTCTATAATGAGGTACAGAACACATCTATCTGAACCAACCACACATGGGTCTATAATGAGGTACAGAACACATCTATCTGAACCAACCACACATGGGTTTATAATGAGATACAGAACACATATCTATCTGAACCAACCACACATGGGTCTATAATGAGGTACAGAACACATATCTATCTGAACCAACCATAGAACCACTGAAAGCTCCTGTTAGGGCTAGCGTTAGGGTTGGGTTAGGTTTGAGGATAGAGTTGGGTTAGGGTTGGGTTAGGGTTTGGGTTGGTGTTAGGGTTGGGTTAGGGTTAAGGATAGAGTTGGGTTAGGGTTGGGTTAGGGTTTGGGTTGGTGTTAGGGTTGGGTTAGGGTTAAGGATAGGGCTAGGGTTTTGAATAGGGTTGGGTTGAAGCTAGGGTTAGGGTTAAGGATAGAGTTGGGTTAGGGTTAGAGGTAGTGTTGGATTAGGGTTGGTTTGGTGTTAGGATTAGGGTTAGGGTTCGAGTTGGGGTGGGGTTGGGTTAGGGTTAGGGTAGGGGTTAGGGTTAGAGTTGGGGTTGGGTTAGGGTTAAGGATAGGGTTAGGGTAGGGGTTAGGGTTAGAGTTGGCGTTGGGTTAGCGTTAGGGATAGGGTTGGGTTAGGGTTGGATTAGGTTGGGGTTAGGGTTGGGTTAGGGTTGGGTTGGTGTTCAGGTTAGGTTTTGGTTAGGGTTAGAGTTGGGTAGGGTTAGGGTTGGGTTAGGGGTGGTGTTGGGGTTAGGGTTCGGTTAGGGTTAAGGATAGGGTTAGGGTTGTGAATAGGGTTGGGTTGAAGTTAGGGTTAGGGTTAAGGATAGAGTTGGGTTAGGGTTAGGGTTAGTGTTGGATTAGGGTTGGGTTGGTGTTAGGGTTAGGGTTCGAGTTGGGGTTGGGTTAGGGTTAGGGTTAGGGTTAGAGTTGGGTTAGGATTAGAGTTGGGTTTGGGTTAGGGTTAGGGTTGGATTGAGTTGTGTTAGGGTTAAGGTTGGGTTAGGGTTAGGTTAGTGTTGGGTTGGGTTAGGATTGGGTTAGGGTTAAGGTTAAGGATAGAGTTGGGTTTGGGTTAGGGTTGGGTTAGGTTTAGGTTAGTATTGGGTTGGATTAGAGTAGGGTTGGGTTAGGGTTGGGTTGGGTTGGTGTTAAGGTTATGGTTGGGTTAGAGTTGGGGTTGGGTTATGGTTGGGTTAGGTTTAGGGTTGGGATAGGGTTAAGGATAGAGTTGGGTTTGGGTTAGGGTTGGGTTAGGGTTGGGTTGGGTTAGGATTGGGTTAGGGTTGGTTTAGGGTTAGGGTTAGGTTAGTGTTGGGTTGGGTTAGGATTGGGTTAGGGTTAAGGATAGAGTTGGGTTTAGGTTAGGGTTGGGTTAGGTTTAGGTAAGTGTTGGGTTGGGTTAGGGTAGGGTTGGGTTAGGGTTAAGGATATAGATGGGTTAGGGTTAGGTTAGTGTTGGGTTAGGATTGGGCTAGGGTTGGGTTGAAGCCAGCATGTGGATGGACATGAGAATAAGGTTGAGGATATATAGTTAATTCTCTGACTGTATTGACTATAGAATAAGGTTGAGGATATATAGTTAATTCTCTGACTGTATTGACTTGATAATAAGGTTGAGGATATATAGTTAATTCTCTGACTATATTGACTTGAGAATAAGGTTTAGGATATATAGTTAATTCTCTGACTGTATTGACTTGAGAATAAGGTTTAGGATATATAGTTAATTCTCTGACTGTATTGACTATAGAATAAGGTTGAGGATATATAGTTAATTCTGTATTGACTATAGAATAAGGTTTAGGATATATAGTTAATTATCTGACTGTATTGACTATAGAATAAGGTTTGGGATATATAGTTAATTCTCTGACTGTATTGACTTGAGAATAAGGTTGAGGATATATAGTTAATTCTCTGACTGTATTGACTATAGAATAAGGTTTAGGATATATAGTTAATTCTCTGACTGTATTGACTTGAGAATAAGGTTTAGGATATATAGTTAATTCTCTGACTGTATTGACTATAGAATAAGGTTTAGGATATATAGTTAATTATCTGACTGTATTGACTATAGAATAAGGTTTGGGATATATAGTTAATTCTCTGACTGTATTGACTTGAGAATAAGGTTTAGGATATATAGTTAATTCTCTGACTGTATTGACTTGAGAATAAGGTTTAGGATATATACTTAATTCTTTGACTGTATTGACTATAGAATAAGGTTGAGGATATATAGTTAATTCTCTGGCTGTATTGACTTGAGAATAAGGTTTAGGATATATAGTTAATTCTCTGACTGTATTGACTATAGAATAAGGTTTCGTATATATAGTTAATTCTCTGACTATATTGACTTGAGAATAAGGTTTAGGATATATAGTTAATTCTCTGACTGTATTGACTTGAGAATAAGGTTTAGGATATATAGTTAATTCTCTCACTGTATTGACTATAGAATAAGGTTTAGGTTATATAGTTAATTATCTGACTGTATTGACGATAGAATAAGGTTTGGGATATATAGTTAATTCTCTGACTGTATTGACTTGAGAATAAGGTTTAGGATATATACTCAATTCTCTGACTGTATTGACTATAGAATAAGGTTGAGGATATATAGTTAATTCTCTGGCTGTATTGACTTGAGAATAAGGTTTAGGATATATAGTTAATTCTCTGACTGTATTGACTTGAGAATAAGGTTGAGGATATATAGTTAATTCTCTGACTGTATTGACTTGAGAATAAGGTTGAGGATATATAGTTCATTCTCTGACTGTATTGACTATAGAATAAGGTTTAGGATATATAGTTAATTCTCTGACTGTATTGACTATAGAATAAGGTTTGGGATATATAGTTAATTCTCTGACTGTATTGACTTGAGAATAAGGTTTAGGATACATAGTTAATTCTCTGACTGTATTGACTTGAGAATAAGGTTGAGGATATCAAATCAAATCAAATTTATTTATATAGCCCTTCGTACATCAGCTGATATCTCAAAGTGCTGTACAGAAACCCAGCCTAAAACCCCAAACAGCAAACAATGCAGGTGTAAAAGCACGGTGGCTAGGAAAAACTCCCTAGAAAGGCCAAAACCTAGGAAGAAACCTAGAGAGGAACCAGGATATGTGGGGTGGCCAGTCCTCTTCTGGCTGTGCCGGGTAGAGATTATAACAGAACATGACCAAGATGTTCAAATGTTCATAAATGACCAGCATGGTCGAATAATAATAAGGCAGAACAGTTGAAACTGCAGCAGCAGCACAGTCAGGTGGACTGGGGACAGCAAGGAGTCATCATGTCAGGTAGTCCTGGGGCACGGTCCTAGGGCTCAGGTCCTCCGAGAGAGAGAAAGAAAGAGAGAATTAGAGAGAGCATATGTGGGGTGACCAGTCCTCTTCTGGCTGTGCCGGGTGGAGATTATAACAGAACGTGGCCAAGATGTTCAAATGTTCATAAATGACCAGCATGGTTGAATAATAGTAAGGCAGAACAGTTGAAACTGGAGCAGCAGCATGGCCAGGTGGACTGGGGACAGCAAGGAGTCATCATGTCAGGTAGTCCTGGGACATGGTCCTAGGGCCCAGGCCAGTTGAAACTGGAGCAGCAGCATGGCCAGGTGGACTGGGGACAGCAAGGAGTCATCATGTCAGGTAGTCCTGGGGCATGGTCCTAGGGCTCAGGTCCTCCGAGAGAGAGAAAGAAAGAGAGAAGGAGAGAATTAGAGAACGCACACTTAGATTCACACAGGACACCGAATAGGACAGGAGAAGTACTCCAGATATAACAAACTGACCCTAGCCCCCGACACATAAACTTCTGCAGCATAAATACTGGAGGCTGAGACAGGAGGGGTCAGGAGACACTGTGGCCCCATCCGAGGACACCCCCGGACAGGGCCAAACAGGAAGGATATAACCCCACCCACTTTGCCAAAGCACAGCCCCCACACCACTAGAGGGATATCTTCAACCACCAACTTACCATCCTGAGACAAGGCCGAGTATAGCCCACAAAGATCTCCGCCACGGCACAACCCAAGGGGGGGGCGCCAACCCAGACAGGCTGACCACAACAGTGAATCAACCCACCCAGGTGACGCACCCCCCCCAGGGACGGCATGAGAGATCCCCAGTAAGCCAGTGACTCAGCCCCCGTAATAGGGTTAGAGGCAGAGAATCCCAGTGGAAAGAGGGGAACCGGCCAGGCAGAGACAGCAAGGGCGGTTCGTTGCTCCAGAGCCTTTCCGTTCACCTTCCCACTCCTGGGCCAGACTACACTCAATCATATGACCCACTGAAGAGATGAGTCTTCAGTAAAGACTTAAAGGTTGAGACCGAGTTTGCGTCTCTGACATGGGTAGGCAGACCGTTCCATAAAAATGGAGCTCTATAGGAGAAAGCCCTGCCTCCAGCTGTTTGCTTAGAAATTCTAGGGACGATTAGGAGGCCTGCGTCTTGTGACCGTAGCGTACGTGTAGGTATGTACGGTAGGACCAAATCAGAGAGATAGGTAGGAGCAAGCCCATGTAATGCTTTGTAGGTTAGCAGTAAAACCTTGAAATCAGCCCTTGCTTTGACAGGAAGCAAGTGTAGAGAGGCTAGCACTGGAGTAATATGATCAAATTTTTTGGTTCTAGTCAGGATTCTAGCAGCCGTATTTAGCACTAACTGAAGTTTATTTAGTGCTTTATCCGGGTAGCCGGAAAATAGAGCATTGCAGTAGTCTAACCTAGAAGTAACAAAAGCATGGATTAATTTTTCTGCATCATTTTTGGACAGAAAGTTTCTGATTTTTGCAATGTTACGTAGATGGAAAAAAGCTGTCCTCGAAATGGTCTTGATATGTTCTTCAAAAGAGAGATCAGGGTCCAGAGTAACGCCGAGGTCCTTCACAGTTTTATTTGAGACGACTGTACAACCATTAAGATTAATTGTCAGATTCAACAGAAGATCTCTTTGTTTCTTGGGACCTAGAACAAGCATCTCTGTTTTGTCCGAGTTTAATAGTAGAAAATTTGCAGCCATCCACTTCCTTATGTCTGAAACACATGCTTCTAGCCAGGGCAATTTTGGGGCTTTCACCATGTTTCATTGAAATGTACAGCTGTGTGTCATCCGCATAGCAGTGAAAGTTTACATTATGTTTTCGAATAACATCCCCAAGAGGTAAAATATATAGTGAAAACAATAGTGGTCCTAAAACAGAACCTTGAGGAACACCGAAATTTACAGTTGATTTGTCAGAGGACAAACCATTCACAGAGACAAACTGATATCTTTCCGACAGATAAGATCTAAACCAGGCCAGAACATGTCCGTGTAGACCAATTTGGGTTTCCAATCTCTCCAAAAGAATGTAGTGATCGATGGTATCAAAAGCAGCACTAAGGTCTAGGAGCACGAGGACAGATGCAGAGCCTCGGTCCGATGTCATTAAAATGTCATTTACCACCTTCACAAGTGCCGTCTCAGTGCTATGATGGGGTCTAAAACCAGACTGAAGCATTTCGTATACATTGTTTGTCTTCAGGAAGGCAGTGAGTTGCTGCGCAACAGCCTTCTCTAAAAATTTTGAGAGGAATGGTAGATTCGATATAGGCCGATAGTTTTTTATATTTTCTGGGTCAAGGTTTGGCTTTTTCAAGAGAGGCTTTATTACTGCCACTTTTAGTGAGTTTGGTACACATCCAGTGGATAGAGAGCCGTTTATTATGTTCAACATAGGAGGGCCAAGCACAGGAAGCAGCTCTTTCAGTAGTTTAGTTGGAATAGGGTCCAGTATGCAGCTTGAAGGTTTAGAGGCCATGATTATTTTCATCATTGTGTCAAGAGATATAGTACTAAAAGACTTGAGCGTCTCTCTTGATCCTAGGTCCTGGCAGAGTTGTGCAGACTCAGGACAACTGAGGTTTGGAGGAATACGCAGGTTTAAAGAGGCGTCCGTAATTTGCTTTCTAATAATCATAATCTTTTCCTCAAAGAAGTTCATGAATTTATCACTGCTAAAGTGAAAGTCATCCTCTCTTGGGGAATGCTGCTTTTTAGTTAGCTTTGCGACAGTATCAAAAAGGAATTTCGGATTGTTCTTATTTTCCTCAATTAAGTTAGAAAAATAGGATGATCGAGCAGCAGTAAGGGCTCTTCGGTACTGCACGGTACCGTCCTTCCAAGCTAGTCGGAAGACTTCCAGTTTGGTGTGGCGCCATTTCCGTTCCAATTTTCTGGAAGCTTGCTTCAGAGCTCGGGTATTTTCTGTGTACCAGGGAGCTAGTTTCTTATGAGACATTTTTTTAGTTTTTAGGGGTGCAACTGCATCTAGGGTATTGCGCAAGGTTAAATTGAGATCCTCAGTTAGGTGGTTAACGGATTTTTGTCCTCTGGCGTCCATGGGTAGGCAGAGGGAGTCTGGAAGGGCATCAAGGAATCTTTGTGTTGTCTGTGAATTTATAGCACGACTTTTGATGTTCCTTGGTTGGGGTCTGAGCAGATTATTTGTTGCAATTGCAAACGTAATAAAATGGTGGTCCGATAGTCCAGGATTATGAGGAAAAACATTAAGATCCACAACATTTATTCCATGGGACAAAACTAGGTCCAGCGTATGACTGTGACAGTGAGTGGGTCCAGAGACATGTTGGACAAAACCCACTGAGTCGATGATGGCTCCGAAAGCCTTTTGGAGTGGGTCTGTGGACTTTTCCATGTGAATATTAAAGTCACCAAAGATTAGAATATTATCTGCTATGACTACAAGGTCCGATAGGAATTCAGGAACTCAGTGAGAAACGCTGTATATGGCCCAGGAGGCCTGTAAACAGTAGCTATAAAAAGTGATTGAGTAGGCTGCATAGATTTCATGACTAGAAGCTCAAAAGACGAAAACGTCATTTTTTTTTTTTTGTAAATTGAAATTTGCTATCGTAAATGTTAGCAACACCTCCGCCTTTGCGGGATGCACGGGGATATGGTCACTAGTGTAGCCAGGAGGTGAGGCCTCATTTAACACAGTAAATTCATCAGGCTTAAGCCATGTTTCAGTCAGGCCAATCACATCAAGATTATGATCAGTGATTAGTTCATTGACTATAATTGCCTTTGAAGTAAGGGATCTAACATTAAGTAGCCCTATTTTGAGATGTGAGGTATCATGATCTCTTTCAGTAATGACAGGAATGGAGGTGGTCTTTATCCTAGTGAGATTGCTAAGGCGAACACCGCCATGTTTAGTTTTGCCCAACCTAGGTCGAGGCACAGACACGGTCTCAATGGTGATAGCTGAGCTGACTACACTGACTATGCTAGTGGCAGACTCCACTATGCTGGCAGGCTGGCTAATAGCCTGCTGCCTGGCCTGCACCCTATTTCATTGTGGAGCTAGAGGAGTTAGAGCCCTGTCTATGTTGGTAGATAAGATGAGAGCCCCCCTCCAGCTAGGATGGAGTCCGTCACTCCTCAGCAGGTCAGGCTTGGTCCTGTTTGTGGGTGAGTCCCAGAAAGAGGGCCAATTATCTACAAATTCTATCTTTTGGGAGGGGCAGAAAACAGTTTTCAACCAGCGATTGAGTTGTGAGACTCTGCTGTAGAGCTCATCACTCCCCCTAACTGGGAGGGGGCCAGAGACAATTACTCGATGCCGACACATCTTTCTAGCTGAAATGCACGCAGAAGCTATGTTGCGCTTGGTGATCTCTGACTGTTTCATCCTAACATCGTTGGTGCCGACGTGGATAACAATATCTCTATACTCTCTACACTCGCCAGTTTTAGCTTTAGCCAGCACCATCTTCAGATTAGCCTTAACGTCGGTAGCCCTGCCCCCGGGTAAACAGTGTATGATCGCTGGATGATTCGCTTTAAGTCTAATACTGCGGGTAATGGAGTCGCCAATGACTAGAGTTTTCAATTTGTCAGAGCTAATGGTGGGAAGCTTCGGCGTCTCAGACCCCGTAACGGGAGGAGTAGAGACCAGAGAAGACTCGGCCTCTCACACCGACCCGCTGCTTAATGGGGAAAACCGGTTGAAAGTTTCTGTCGGCTGAATGAGCGACACCGGTTGAGCGTTCCTACAGCATTTCCTTCCAAAAACCGTGAGAAAATTGTCCGGCTGCGGGGACTGTGCCAGGGGATTTATACTACTATCTGTACTTACTGGTGGCACAGACGCTGCTTCAGCCTTTCCTACACTGAAATTACCCTTGCCTAACGATTGCGTCTGAAGCTGGGCTTGCAGTACAGCTATCCTCGCCGTAAGGCGAGCACAGCGGCTGCAATTAGAAGGCATCATGTTAATGTTACTACTTAGCTTCGGCTGTTGGAGGTCCTGACGAATCGTGTCCAGATAAAGCGTCCGGAGTGAAAAAGTTGAGGAAAAAATAAATGAATATATGAACGGTAATTAAAAAGTGAAAACCGTAAAGTTGTCAGGTAGCAAAATAGGTTGGCAACAAAACGCACAGCAACTCGAAAACAAGCCTGCAAGTTGTATAGTTAATTCTCTGACAGTATTGACTTGAGAATAAGGTTTAGGATATATAGTTAATTCTCTCACTGTATTGACTTGAGAATAAGGTTGAGGATATATAGTTAATTCTCTGACTGTATTGACTATAGAATAAGGTTTAGGATATATAGTTAATTCTCTGACTGTATTGACTATAGAATAAGGGTTAGGATATATAGTTAATTCTCTGACTGTATTGACTATAGAATAAGGTTGAGGATATATAGTTAATTCTCTGACTGTATTGACTATAGAATAAGGGTTAGGATATATAGTTAATTCTCTGACTGTATTGACTTGAGAATAAAGTTTAGGATATATAGTTAATTGTCTTATTCTCTCTCCTGTCTCAGCCTCCAGTATTTATGCTGCAGTAGTTTGTGTCGGGGGGCTAGGGTCAGTTTGTTATATCTGGAGTACTTCTCCTGTCCTATTCGGTGTCCTGTGTGAATCTAAGTGTGCGTTCTCTAATTCTCTCCTTCTTTCTTTCTCTCTCTCGGAGGACCTGAGCCCTAGGACCATGCCCCAGGACTACCTGACATGATGACTCCTTGCTGTCCCCAGTCCACCTCGCCATGCTGCTGCTCCAGTTTCAACTGACCTGAGCCCTAGGACCATGCCCCAGGACTACCTGACATGATGACTCATTGCCGTCCCCAGTCCACCTGGCCATGCTGCTGCTCCAGTTTCAACTGTTCTGCCTTACTATTATTCGACCATGCTGGTCATTTATGAACATTTGAACATCTTGGCCATGTTCTGTTATAATCTCCACCCGGCACAGCCAGAAGAGGACTGGCCACCCCACATAGCCTGGTTCCTCTCTAGGTTTCTTCCTAGGTTTTGGCCTTTCTAGGGAGTTTTTCCTAGCCACCGTGCTTCTACACCTGCATTGCTTGCTGTTTGGGGTTTTAGGCTGGGTTTCTGTCCAGCACTTTGAGATATCAGCTGATGTACGAAGGGCTATATAAATACATTTGATTCTTACTGTATTGACTTTAGAATAAGGTTTAGGATATATAGTTAATTCTCTGACTGTATTGACTTGAGGATAAGGTTTAGGATATATAGTTAATTCTCTGACTGTATTGACTATAGAATAAGGTTTAGGATATATAGTTAATTCTCTGACTGTATTGACTATAGAATAAGGTTTAGGATATATAGTTAATTCTCTGACTGTATTGACTATAGAATAAGGTTGAGGATATATAGTTAATTCTCTGACTGTATCGAGTTGAGAATAAGGTTTAGGATATATAGTTAATTCTCTGACTGTATTGACTATAGAATAAGGTTTAGGATATATAGTTAATTCTCTGACTTTATTGACTATGGAATAAGGTTGAGGATATATAGTTAATTCTCTGACTGTATTGACTATAGAATAAGGTTGAGGATATATAGTTAATTCTCTGACTGTATTGACTATAGAATAAGGTTGAGGATATATAGTTAATTCTCTGACTGTATTGACTTGAGAATAAGGTTTAGGATATATAGTTAATTCTCTGACTGTATTGACTATAGAATAAGGTTGAGGATATATAGTTAATTCTCTGACTGTATTGACTATAGAATAAGGTTGAGGATATATAGTTCATTCTCTGACTGTATTGACTTTAGAATAAGGTTTAGGATATATAGTTAATTCTCTGACTGTATTGACTATAAGGTTTAATAAGGTTGAGGATATATAGTTAATTCTCTGACTGTATTGACTATAGAATAAGGTTTAGGATATATAGTTAATTCTCTGACTGTATTGACTATAGAATAAGGTTGAGGATATATAGTTAATTCTCTGACTGTATTGACTAGAATAGAATAAGGTTTAGGATATATAGTTAATTCTCTGACTGTATTGACTAGTTGAATATTTAGTCCTGATATATAGTTAACTCTGAAATGTATTGACTACAGAATAAGGTTTTAGTTTTAATCATGTTAATTCTCTGACTTCTCAGTATTGATTAACTAACAGAATAAGGGGGGTTAGGATATATAGTTAATTCTCTGACTGTATTGACTATAGAATAAGGTTGAGGATATATAGTTAATTCTCTGACTGTATTGAGATGAGAATAAGGTTTAGGATATATAGTTAATTCTCTGACTGTATTGACTATAGAATAAGGTTTAGGATATATAGTTAATTCTCTGACTGGTATTGACTATGGAATAAGGTTGAGGATATATAAGAGAATTCTCTGACTGTATTGACTATAGAATAAGGTTGAGGATATATAGTTAATTCTCTGACTGTATTGACTATAGAATAAGGTTGGGATTATAGTTATGACTGTATTGACTTGAGAATAAGTTTAGGATATATAGTTCTCTCAGACTGTATTGACTATAGAATAAGGTTGAGGATATATAGTTAATTCTCTGACTGTATTGACTATAGAATAAGGTTGAGGATATATAGTTAATTCTCTGACTGTATTGACCCAGTTGAATCCCATTTCTGGTCCTGTAAACAGAAACAGAACAACATACATGGAAATGAGTTCAACACGTTTTAATGTATTTTTAGTTTTAATCATGTTCATTTGTATCTCTCTCTGTATGGCAGATTCTCAGTAGGTTTCCATGGTCCATTAACCTAACAGCCTGGCAGGTCTACACAGTGAGAGGGGGGGGTAGAGAGAGGGGGAGAGGAGGGAGAGAGAGGGGGAAGAGAGAGAGAGGAGGGAGTGAGAGAGAGAGACAGAGGGGTGGAGAGAGCTCTGAAGAGAGACTAGGGAGGGAGAGCTCTGGTCTAAAGAGTGAGATGTAGAATAGAGAGAGAGAGAGAGAAGAGGGGGGATTCTTTAACCAGTCATTGGGCAGGTCAGAGTCTATGTTTGTGAGAGATAGGGGGTGTGGAGACGGAGAGAGGAGCGAAGAGACAGAGGGAGATACTACAGACATTATCACAACCTGCCACTAGAGGAAGACAAATAAACAGTTTTTGTTAGTTTGTCATTCTTACATTCATGGTCACAAAACAATCCCATCATTGTGGCAGAGAGAGAGAGAGAGAAGAGTAGTGTACTGGATAACACTCAGTCATCCTTTTAGAGCTATGTCCCTAATTGGTTAGGTCAGGGTGTGATGTGGGGTGGGCATTCTATGTTTTGTTTTCTAGTGTTTCTTTATTTCTATGTTTTGGCCGGGTTTGGTTCAGGGACAGCTGTCTAAAGTTGTCTCTGTTTCTTTAGGGAATGGGAACCTGGTCAAAGTTGGGAGGTAGCCCCTTTGTTTTCAGTGTGGGAAGTTAACTTTGTTAGTGGCTCTTTGAGCTCCTCAAAGTAGTGCACTATGTAGCAATCACGGTTTTTTTTTATAGAGCTCTGGTCAAAGTAGTGCACTATGTAGGGAATAGAGCTCTGGTCTTATAGAGCTCTGGTCTAAAGTAGTGTACCACAGTATGTAGGGAATAGGGTGTTATAGAGCTCTGGTCAAAGTAGTGCACTATGTAGGCAATAGGGTGTTATAGAGCTCTGGTCAAAGTAGTGCACTATGTAGGGAATAGGGTGTTATAGAGCTCTGGTCAATGTAGTGCACTATGTAGGCAATAGGGTGTTATAGAGCTCTGGTCAAAGTAGTGCACTATGTAGGCAATAGGGTGTTATAGAGCTCTGGTCTAAAGTAGTGTACCACAGTATGTAGGGAATAGGGTGTTATAGAGCTCTGGTCAAAGTAGTGTACTACAGTATGTAGGGAATAGGGTGTTATAGAGCTCTGGTCAAAGTAGTGTACCACAGTATGTAGGGAATAGGGTGTTATAGAGCTCTGGTCAAAGTAGTGTACTACAGTATGTAGGGAATAGGGTGTTATAGAGCTCTGGTCTAAAGTAGTGCACTATGTAGGGAATAGGGTGTTATAGAGCTCTGGTCTAAAGTAGTGCACTACTATTCCCCATAATGCACCACACAGCCCTATGGGCCCTGGTCAAAGTAGTGCACTATATAGGGAATAGGGTGCCACTTTGGGACAGATACTCAGACTTGAATCACTGGTCCTGGAGACAGCTAGTTGTTCATACGGTGTTGTTTTTAATGATTAACCTTGAAATGCAGTGGGCTGAATCAGGGTCACACAGTGTTTCTTGGAAGTCTTAACCAAATCTACTCTGAAACAAAGGTATCACCACAAACACATGGTTCTGGGCTTAAAGAAAGAAGACACCTGTACCATGTCAGATATGGAGTTGAAATGGATTCCATTTGGGGGTTTTTCACCCCAATATTACACTTTATATACATCACAGATGACTGAAATATAACAAACCCCTTTGGCAGAGAAACACCGGATTTTAGGCATAAAAAAATTAATTCTTTATTAATTATGAAATTATAAAAAATATGAATAACATTCCACCATGAGGTCACTAGGTAATAATGATACAATATGAATAACATTCCACCATGAGGTCACTAGGTAATAATGATACAATATGAATAACATTCCACCATGAGGTCACTAGGTAATAATGATACAATATGAATAACATTCCACCATGAGGTCACTAGGTAATAATGATACAATATGAATAACATTCCACCATGATGTCACTAGGTAATAATGATACAATATGAAAAACATTCCACCATGAGGTCACTAGGTAATAATGATAAAATATGAATAACATTCCACCATGAGGTCAATAGGTAATAATGATACAATATGAATAACATTCCACCATGATGTCACTAGGTAATAATGATACAATATGACTAACATTCCACCATGAGGTCACTAGGTAATAATGATACAATATGAATAACATTCCACCATGAGGTCACTAGGTAATCTGACTGCAGGAAACCAGTAGCTACACGGAGATGTTATTGTAAACCCAAGGCTTTTCTGGTAAACAGGTTAAACTGGGTTTCTGATGATGCTGACATGGGGTCAGAGCCACTAAACTTTAACAGAAATGATGGAGTCTAAATTAATCAGTAACAAAATTACACAAAGTTTCCTGACATTGGGGAGGTGAATAAACTGTTCCCAAGGTTTCATTCTCAACACAAAGGAAACTCTCACTGACTTGACATGTTCTGGTTTTGAATTCAGGCTGCAAGGTAAGGATCCTACCAGGGATTATTCATGTAGGATGTTGGTAGAATGTTGAAGATACAGAGCCACTTGTCATCCAGGGAAAGGTTCATGTCAGCAGAACCGAAAATATTTCATTACTTGACATGTTCTGGTTGTAAATTCAGGCTACAAGGTAAGAATATTCCCAGGGATTATTGTAAATGTTGAAGAGAAATTAAATGTATGGTGATTATTCAGTGTAGGAATGACAGTAAAACACTGAAGATGTAGAGCCACCATTTCAGGAAGGGACAGCTACAGTGAATATTTCAATCATACAAAATGGTGCTAACTGGGCGTAGGCAATGAAATGAAAAAACATATTGTTCATATATTCGTATATTGTGGATATTTTACAATTTGTATATTTATTCATGTATTATAGTTCAATGACATGTTGGATCTCTGTTTAGGGGTCATTGCTCGAAAATGAGTCTCTCTGGGGAGAGAGAGGAGGGCAGCCAATTCTCTAAAATGAGTCTCTCTGGGGAGAGAGAGGAGGGCAGCCAATTCTCTAAAATGAGTCTCTCTGCGGAACATGACACCAAAGCTAAGAGGTGAGAGTACAATTTTGTTTAGGAATTTATGAAGAGTTTATATCCAAAACGCTATATCCATAATTTTTTCACATTTGTGTTTTTTCATCAGAAATGAAGTCTTCTGGGTACCTTCATGTGTAAAATATTACTGTTCTAAGATTCATAGATTTTAGTGTCTGATATTTTCTCCTAAACGTCAACTGAGCGGTGCAGAGACACCATTCAAATGTGTGCAGATTCATTACATCTTCAGCTGGAAACACTAAGTGATGTTGTCCGTCTGTGACCAAGAGAAAGTGGTCTGAGTTCAATTCTATGAAATTATTTACTATTTATTTTCATTTTGGGGACTGAACATCACAGCGAATATTGTTACATCACAGTGAATATTGTTACATTGTTACATCACAGCGAATATTGTTACATCACAGCGAATATTGTTACATCACAGTGAATATTGTTACATCACAGTGAATATTGTTACATTGTTACATCACAGCGAATATTGTTACATCACAGTGAATATTGTTACATCACAGCGAATATTGTTACATCACAGCGAATATTGTTACATCACAGTGAATATTGTTACATTGTTACATCACAGCGAATATTGTTACATCACAGTGAATATTGTTACATCACAGTGAATATTGTTACATCACAGTGAATATTGTTACATCACAGTGAATATTGTTACATCACAGTGAATATTGTTACATCACAGCGAATATTGTTACATCACAGTGAATATTGTTACATCACAGCAAGATGAAACTAATATTGTTACATTCTCTAGATTCTCAAGTTTAATTTGATCTATAGAGCCCCACAGTGGAGGTGTCATAATACCCATAACACCTAGCGCTCAAACAGGGAAATGGTTCCAATAGTTTTATAGAGCCCCACAGTGGAGGTGTCATAATACCCATAACACCTAGTGGTCAAACAGGGAAATGTTTCCAATAGTTTATAGAGCCCCACAGTGGAGGTGTTATAGTACCCATAACACCTAGCGGTCAAACAGGGAAATGGTTCCAATAGTTTTATAGAGCCCCATGGAATAATACCCATAGACCTAGCGCTCAAACAGGGAAATGGTTCCAATAGTTTTATAGAGCCCCACAGTGGAGGTGTCATAATACCCATAACACCTAGCGCTCAAACAGGGAAATGGTTCCAATAGTTTTATAGAGCCCCAGAGTGGAGGTGTCATAATACCCATAACACCTAGCAGTCAAACAGGGAAATGTTCCAATAGTTTTATAGAGCCCCACAGTGGAGAGGTCATAGTACCCATAACACCTAGCGGTCAAACAGGGAAATGGTTCCAATAGTTTTATAGAGCCCCACAGTGGAGGTGTCATAGTACCCATAACACCTAGAGGTCAAACAGGGAAATGGTTCCAATAGTTTTATAGAGCCCCACAGTGGAGGTGTCATAGTACCCATAACACCTAGAGGTCAAACAGGGAAATGGTTCCAATAGTTTTATAGAGCCCCACAGTGGAGATGTCGTAATACCCATAACACCTAGCGGTCAAACAGGAAAATTGTTCCAATAGTTTTATAGAGCCCCACAGTGGAGGTGTTATAGTACCCATAAAACCTAGCGGTCAAACAGGGAAATGGTTCCAATAGTTTTTCCACCAATTGTAGAAACACTTCAAATAAGGGCTGTGTAGGGAGGGGCGGCACGGCCATTCTTGTGGGCAAATTTTGTCATCAAACTTTGTCATCAAAGTCTGGCCTTCTCTGGATTTATGGTGCTTTCATGACAACTTGGAACTCTGAAAAAAGCATCATAGGTCGGAGCTCTCGAAAAGGCCAGAGTCCCCGACTTAGAATTTATAGTTGGATGACGATTCAAGACCTATTTTCTCAAATGTTGTATAATGTTTATGTCCAATGGCCGATAAGCACTGATATGTTCTATCTACAATTTCTCTTCATATGACAAGGATTGAAAAGGATTTGCCAGTAGGTTGTCGAGTTGGTTCATGATGATGGCTGCTAGCCTGCTAGCTAAGAGTTTGAAACTATGATGCTGATATGATCAGTCCAATCAAAGCTACTGTAGATATAACATGATGTTGATATGATCAGTCCAATCAAAGCTACTGTAGATATAACATGATGTTGATATGATCAGTCCAATCAAAGCTACTGTAGATATAACATGATGTTGATATGATCCAATCAAAGCTACTGTAGATATAACATGATGTTGATATGATCCAATCAAAGCTACTGTAGATATAACATGATGTTGATATGATCCAATCAAAGCTACTGTAGATATAACATGATGTTGATATGATCAGTCCAATCAAAGCTACTGTAGATATAACATGATGTTGATATGATCCAATCAAAGCTACTGTAGATATAACATGATGTTGATATGATCAGTCCAATCAAAGCTACTGTAGATATAACATGATGTTGATATGATCCAATCAAAGCTACTGTAGATATAACATGATGTTGATATGATCAGTCCAATCAAAGCTACTGTAGATATAACATGATGTTGATATGATCCAATCAAAGCTACTGTAGATATAACATGATGTTGATATGATCAGTCCAATCAAAGCTACTGTAGATATAACATGATGTTGATATGATCAGTCCAATCAAAGCTACTGTAGATATAACATGATGTTGATATGATCAGTCCAATCAAAGCTACTGTAGATATAACATGATGTTGATATGATCCAATCAAAGCTACTGTAGATATAACATGATGTTGATATGATCCAATCAAAGCTACTGTAGATATAAAATGATGTTGATATGATCAGTCCAATCAAAGCTACTGTTTTTATGATGTTGATATGATCCAATGAGGCTGACGTAGATATCCAACATGAGTGACAGAACATTGAGCCAATCAAAGACTAACTAGATATAACATGATGCCAATATGATCAGTCCAATCAAAGCTTCCACTGTAGATATAACATGATGTTGATATGATCCAATCAAAGCTACTGTAGATATAACATGATGTTGATATGATCCAATCAAAGCTACTGTAGATATAACTTGATGTTGATATGATCCAATCAAAGTCCATGGATATAACATGATGTTGATATGATCCAATCAAAGCTACTGTAGATATAACATGATGTTGATAAACTTTAATCAAAGCTACTGTAGATATAACATGATGTTGATATGCCCAATCAAAGTATTAGATATAACATGATGTTGATATTTTGTTGTGTCAAAGCTACTGTAGATATAATTCAGATGTTGATATGATCTGAACAATCAAAGCTACTGTAGATATAACATGATGTTGATATGATCCAATCAAAGCTACTGTAGATATAACATGATGTTGATATGGGGTCCAATCAAAGCTACTGAGATATAACATGATGTTGATATGATCCAATCAAAGCTGTAGATATAACATGATGTATGATGATCAGGTCAATGGCCTGAGCTACACAGATATAATGTCAAAGCCTGAATTTCCAATGGAAAGCTACTGTAGATCAACATGATGTTGATATGAACACCAATCATAATGTCAAAGCCTGATTTAACATGATTTGATGTTTTGGGGTCACTGGCCTGAACAATCAAACCTACTGTAGATATAAAATGATTTTCAGATGTTTTGGGGTCAATCAAACACACAACAGATATAACATGATGTCATTTATCAGTGGCCAATGGACCTTGAGATGTTTTGGGGTGGGCACTTCTAATGTAACTCTATGTCAGCATCCAATGGGCTTTATTTTTGGAGATCTCCCTGTAGATCTTGAGGTGACGTAGTGTCTCCATGAGTGACAGAACATTGAAATCATGACATAACTTTTGGGGTCAGAACATTGCCAAACCCCTATAATGCTCAAAGCCTGAATTTCCACTGGCTGCTTCAGATGTTTTGGGGTCACTGGCCTGAACACACAACACCCTACAGTGTTGAGATTTGTTGTTCAAAGCCTGCTAGCTAGCCAATTTAAAATGGATTCTTTAGTGTTTAACCCACTCTGTGTCCATGGACCAAACAAAGCCTTTAATATTATTTTCAGATGTTTGGGGTCACTGGCCTGAAGGGTTTAATTGTTTGTCAAAGCCTGAATTTAAAATGGATTCCATTTTGATGTTTTGGGGTCACTGGCCTGAATTGTTCCACATTTTAATGTCAAAGCCTGAATTTAAAATGGATTCATTCAGATGTTTTGGGGTCACTGGCCTGAACACACAACACCCCATAATGTCAAAGCCTGAATTTAAAATGGATTCATTCAGATGTTTTGGGGTCACTGGCCTGAACACACAACACCCCATAATGTCAAAGCCTGAATTTAAAATGGATTCATTCAGATGTTTTGGGGTCACTGGCCTGAACACACAACACCCCATAATGTCAAAGCCTGAATTTAAAATGGATTCATTCAGATGTTTTGGGGTCACTGGCCTGAACACACAACACCCCATAATGTCAAAGCCTGAATTTAAAATGGATTCATTCAGATGTTTTGGGGTCACTGGCCTGAACACACAACACCCCATAATGTCAAAGCCTGAATTTAAAATGGATTCATTCAGATGTTTTGGGGTCACTGGCCTGAACACACAACACCCCATAATGTCAAAGCCTGAATTTAAAATGGATTCATTCAGATGTTTTGGGGTCACTGGCCTGAACACACAACACCCCATAATGTCAAAGTGGAATTATGTTTTATGAAGTCTTTACAAAATGTATTTAAAATGAAAAGCTGAAATGTCTTGAATCATTAAGTATTCAGCCCCTTTGTTATGGCCCCAAGTCTAAAGAGGTTCAGGAGGAGAAATGAGCTTAAACAAGTCACACAATAATCAGCAGTGGTGCTGCAGTGGTGCTGCAGTGGTGCCTGGGTAATATCACTGGGGAAGACATGGTACAACACATGTGTTGTGATAATAGTGGGTAATATCACTGGGGAAGACATGGTACACCACATGTGTTGTGATAATAGTGGGTAATATAGTGGGTAATATCACTGGGGAAGACATGGTACAACACATGTGTTGTGATAATAGTGGGTAATATCACTGGGGAAGACATGTTACACCACATGTGTTGTGATAATAGTGGGTAATATAGTGGGTAATATCACTGGGGAAGACATGGTACAACACATGTGTTGTGATAATTTACATTTACATTTAAGTCATTTAGCAGACGCTCTTATCCAGAGCATAGTGGGTAATATCACTGGGGAAGACATGGTACAACACATGTGTTGTGATAATAGTGGGTAATATCACTGGGGAAGACATGTTACACCACATGTGTTGTGATAATAGTCACTGGGGAAGACATGTTACACCACATGTGTTGTGATAATAGTGGGCTAGGTAATATCACTGGGGAAGACATGTTACACCACATGTGTTGTGATAATAGTGGGTAATATAGTGGGTAATATCACTGGGGAAGACATGGTACAACACATGTGTTGTGATAATAGTGGGTAATATAGTGGGTAATATCACTGGGGAAGACATGTTACACCACATGTGTTGTGATAATTGCATTGTTTGCTCTATAACCTGCTAGTTCATATGCTTTGCAACCATGATATATAAGCCTAAAGCCCAGACAATAAGAAGACACAGTGGCAGATTAAATTCAACCACACCTTTGTTTCATCACTAAATCAGAGAGTCTGTCCGGTGGAGTCCACATATCATTTAACAGAAGACATCTAAAAGATACAACAACTATTTAGTCTCATAACGTATATCATATGGGGAAGACCATGGTTCACCACATGTGTTGTGATAATGTGTGGGTAATATAGTGGGTAATATCACTGGGAAGACATGTTACACCACATGTGTTGTGATAATAGTGTAATATGTGGGTAATATCACTGGGGAAGACATGTTACAACACATGTGTTGTGATAATGTGTGGGTAATATCACTGGGATGTTGAAATTCAACACACGGACATGGTACAAACTTACATGTGTTTGCTCTATAACCTGCTAGTTCATATGCTTTGCACCACAGTGATAAGAAGGCCTAAGTCACCTGACAATAACCAAAACAGAGTGGCAGAAGAGATGGCACCCTTCACACACCTGCATGTTTCAAAACTAAATGAGAGAAGAGATCTGTCACAGTCACCTGGAGATGGAACCACAAACAGATTGCAGAGAACAGATGGCACCCTTCACAGTCACCTGCATGAACCAAAACAGAGTGAGAGAAGAGATGGCAACAAAATAGAAGAACATCAACGGTCCATCACATGTTACTGATTTATGTGGTAGGTGTGACAGTCACCTTTATGTGTAACCAGGTAAACAGTTGAGAAAGATGTTATTTAACCAGTGTGTGCTGTTGAGAACACCTGCATGTTAACCAGGTGTCTATCTAGTGAGAGAAGACCTTTCTCTAACCAAATTCCAGATGTTGAACACCTTTAAACCAGGTAGGCTCACCCTGAACACCTTTACTTAACCAGGTAGGCTAGTTGAGAACACCTTATTTAACCAGGTAGGCTAGTTGAGAACACCTTTATTTAACCAGGTAGGCTAGTTGAGAACACCTTTATTTAACCAGGTAGGCTAGTTGAGAACACCTTTATTTACCAGTTAGAACTACCTTGAAAATCCAAATGAGAAACACCTCTATTTAACCAGGTAGACTAGTTGAGAACACCTTTATTTAACCAGGTAGGCAGTTGAGAACACCTTTTTTAAAAGGTAGGCTAGTTGAGAACACCTTTATTTAACCAGGTAGGCATTTGAGAACACCTTTATTTAACCAGGTAGGCTAGTTGAGAACAAGTTCTCATTTAACCAGGTAGGATAGCATTCAAGAACAACAACACAGAGTTTTAACCAAAAAACAGAAGAACACCAAATATAAACCATTTAGGCAGGATGAGAGAACACAGTAGATCTATATACAGCATTTAAATGAGGCAGGACTAAGAGATAATAAATATAGTAGATTATATTACCATGTGTAAATGAGAACAGGATGAGAGAGGACCAAATAGGCTAGTTTTACAGCATGTGGAATGAGGCAGGATGAGAGAGGTAATAAATACAGTAGATCTATATACAGTCATGACAATGAGGCAATGACAGAGTTACACAATGGAATAAATCGAAATGAGGCAGGAAGACATGGCAATAAATACCGATCTATATACAACATGTGTAATGAGGCAGGATGAGAGAGGTTTTAAATACAGTAGATCTATATACAGCATGTGTAAATGAGGCAGGATAAGAGAGGTAATAAATATAGTGAGATCTATATACAGCATGTGAAATGAGGCAGGATGAGAGAGGTAATAAATACAGTAGATCTATATACAGCATGTGTAAATGAGGCAGGATGAGAGAGGTAATAAATACAGTAGATCTATATACAGCATGTGGAAATGAGGCAGGATGAGAGAGGTAATAAATACAGTAGATCTATATACAGCATGTGTAAATGAGGCAGGATGAGAGAGGTAATAAATATAGTAGATCTATATACAGCATGTGTAAATGAGGCAGGATGAGAGAGGTAATAAATATAGTAGATCTATATACAGCATGTGCAAATGAGGCAGGATGAGAGAGGTAATAAATACAGTAGATCTATATACAGCATGTGTAAATGAGGCAGGATGAGAGAGGTAATAAATATAGTAGATCTATATACAGCATGTGTAAATGAGGCAGGATGAGAGAGGTAATAAATACAGTAGATCTATATACAGCATGTGTAAATGAGGCAGGATAGAGAGGTAATAAATACAGTAG
>NW_027039842.1:0-109022 GCF_034236695.1 Oncorhynchus nerka | reverse complement strand
AGTATTAGACTAAGGTTGTGATGTGTGTTCCTATTGACAGATGACTGCTGCTGTGAGAAGTCAGTCTATAGTACTAGACTAAGGTTGTGATGTGTGTTCCTATTGACAGATGACTGCTGTGAGAAGTCAGTCACAGAGACGGCCTTTCTGGGAGGAGAAGCTACCATCAGATGCAACTATCCAGAGGACCATGAGGACAACATCAAGTATTTCTGCAAAGTAGACAGTGAATCTGACTGTGAAAACAAGATATCAGATACATATCATGAAAAACCTAGAAGATATTCTCTTTCTAAGAGAAGAAGAGAGAGATTCTCCACAGTGACCATCAGTGACCTGACTGAAGATGATACTGGGACCTACTGGTGTGGAGTAGAAACCAGCAGGACAGAACAACGTTACATTACACTGATCACACAGGTGAAGCTGCTTGTTATAAGTGAGTATAAACTTCTTCTTTCTCTTTAACACGTGAACATAAACACACAAGTTGCAGTTATCTTTGTGATAAAAGTAGTTTAATTTAAATGATAATTGCATGAGCTGGACCCCTACAAATCAGCCGGGCGAACAATCTGGATCCTCTCTTTCTAAAATTATCCGCCCGAAATCTTTGCAACTTACTGGCCTGTTCAACCTCTCTTTCGTATCGTCTGAGATCACCAGAGATTGGAAAGCTTCCGTGGTCATCCCCCTCCTCAAATGGGGAGACACTCTAGACCCAAACTGCTACAGACCTATATCTATCCTACCCTGCCTTTCTAAGGTCTTTGAAAGCCAAGTTAACAAACAGATCACCGACCATTTCAAATCCCACCGTACCTTCTCCACTATGCAATCTGGTTTCCGAGCTGGTCTTGGGTGCACCTCAGCCACGCTCAAGGTCCTAAACGATTTCATAACCGCCATTGATAAGAAACAATACTGTGCAGCTGTATTCATCAACCTGGCCAAGGCTTTCGACTCTGTCAATCACCACATTCTTATTGGCATACTCAACAGCCTTGGTTTCTCAAAAGACTGCCTCACCTGGTTCACCAAAACCTTCTCAGAGTTCATTGTGTCAAATCAGAGGGCCTGTTGTCCGGACCTCTGGCAGTCTCTATGGGGGTGCCACAGGGTTCAATTCTCGGGCCGACTCTTTTCTCTGTATACATCAATGATGTCGATCTTGCTGCTGGTGATTCTCTGATCCACCTCTGAGCAGATGACACCATTCTGTATATTTCTGGCCCTTCTTTGGACGCTGTGTTAACTAACCTCCAGACGAACTTCAATGCCATACAACTCTCCTTCCGTGGCCTCCATCTGTTCTTAAATGCAAGTAAAACTAAATGTATGCTCTTCAACCGATCGCTGCCCATACCTGCCCGCCCATCTAGCATCACTACTCTGGACGGTTCTGACTTAGAATATGTGGACAACTACAAATACCTAGGTGTCTGGTTAGACTGTAAACTCTCCTTCCAGACTCACATTAAGCATTTCCAATCTAAAATTAAATCTAGAATCAGCTTCCTATTTCACAATAAAGCCTCCTTCACTCATGCTGCCAAACATACCTTCGTAAAACTGACCATCCTACCGATCCTCGACTTCGGCAATGTCATTTACAAAATAGCCTCCAACACTCTACTCAGCAAATTGGATGCAGTCTATGACAGTGCCATCCATTTTGTCACCAAAGTCCCACATTCTACCCATCATTGCGACCTGTATGCTCTCGTTGGCTGGCCCTCGCTTCATATTCATCGCCAAACTCACTGGCTCCAAGTCATCTATAAGTCTTTGCTAGGTAAAGCCCTGCCTTATCTCAGCTCACTGGTCACTGAAGCAGCACCCACCCGTAGCACACGCTCCAGCGGGCATATCTCACTGCTCACCCCCAAAGCCAATTCCTCATTTGGCTGCCTTTCCTTCCAGTTCTCTGCTGCCAATGACTGGAACGAATGGCAAAAATCACTGAAGCTGGAGACTCATATCTCCCTCACTAACTTTAAGCACCAGCTGTCAGAGCAGCTTACAGATAATTGCACCTGGACATAGCCCATCTGTAAATAGCCCATCCAACTACCTCATCCCCATTCTGTTATCTTTTTGTTTGTTGCTCCTTTGCACCCCAGTATCTCTACTTGCACATTCATCTTCTGCACATCTACCATTCCAGTGTTTAATTGCTAAACTGTTATTATTTTTGTTGCCTTACCTCCGTTATCGTACCTCATTTGTACACAATGTATATAGACTTTTTCTATTGTGTTATTGACTGTATGTTTGTTTATTCCATGTGTAACTGTGTTGTTTGTGTCACACTGCTTTGCTTTATCTTGGCCAGGTCACAGCTGTAAATGAGGACTTGTTCTCAACTAGCCTACCCGGTTAAATAAAGGTTAAATATATATATATATTTTTAATATCATTCACATGTTTAATGTGTTTGATACCGTTCATTCCAGACATTGTGATTAGACCACCCTCCTTTTCCTCCTCCCAACAGCCTCCTCTGCTTCCCATGCTGTACACCTGCAGTAACTATGTTACATACTGTCTGACCATGTAAATAACATATAGCATTATATTATACATTATATATAACTACAGTATGTTAGTCAGTGTGTTAGTGGAGGCTGGGTGTGTCTGTGTGTTTGTAGTGAAAAGACACTGGACCAGAACACTGTAACTTCCTCTGTAATGTCTGTGTGTTTGTTGTCATCAGAGAGAGAGAGAGAGAGAGAGAGAGAGAGAGACAGAGAGACAGAGAGAGAGAGAGAGAGAGAGAGAGAGAGAGACAGAGAGACAGAGAGAGAGAGAGAGAGAGAGAGAGAGAGAGAGAGAGTGAGAGAGAGGGAGAGAGAGAGGGAGACAATGTTAACATGTTTCCCATGCCAATAAAGCCCCTTGAATTGAATTGAGAGAGAGAGAGAGATGGAGAGAGATCACTCTTTATCTCTATCTCTACCACTCTCTATCTCTATCATTGTTTATCTCTATCACTCTTTATCTCTATCACTCTCTCTCTATCACTCTCCATCTCTATCACTATCACTCCCTATCTCTATCACTCTCTATCTCTATCACTCTCTCTCTCTATCACTCTTTATCTCTATCACTCTCTCTCTATCACTCTCCATCTCTATCACTATCACTCCCTATCTCTATCACTCTCTCTCTTTTCTTATCACTCTATCTCTATCACTCTCTATCTCTATCACTCTCTATCACTCTTTATCTCTATCACTCTCTATCTCTATCACTCTTTATCTCTATCACTCTCTATCTCTATCACTCTCTATCTCTATCACTCTTTATCTCTATCACTCTCTATCTCTATCACTCTCTATCTCTATCACTCTCTATCTATCTCTATCACTCTCTATCTCTATCACTCTTTATCTCTATCACTCTCTATCTCTATCACTCTCTATCTCTATCACTCTCTATCTATCTCTATCACTCTCTATCTCTATCACTCTTTATCTCTATTACTCTTTATCTCTAATACTCTTTATCTCTATCACTCTCTATCTCTATCACTCTCTATCTCTATCACTCTCTCTCTCTTTTCTTATCACTCTATCTCTATCACTCTTTATCTCTATCACCCTCTTTCTCTATCACACTCTTTCTCTATCACTCTTTATCTCTATCACTCTCTATCGCTATCTATATCACTCTCTTTTCTTATCACTCTATCACTCTCTATCTCTATCACTCTCTATCTCTATCACTCTATCTCTATCACTCTCTATCTCTATCACTCTTTATCTCTATCACTCTCTATTTCTATCACTCTCTTTTCTTATCACTCTTTATCTCTATCACTCTTTATCTCTATCACTCTCTCTCTATCACTCTCTATCTCTTTCACTCTCTCTATCACTCTTTATCTCTATCACTCTTTATCTCTATCACTCTCTTTCTCTATCACTCTCTATCTCTATCACTCTCTATCTCTATCACTCTCTATCTCTATCATTCTCTCTTTGCAAATGTTACTCTCTATATTGCTCTCTCCATCTCTCTGTTTACCCTCCATCTCTCTCTCTTCACCTCCATCTTACTCTCTCTCCATATGACTCTCTACCTCCATCTCTTTCTCTCTCTCTCTCTCTCCATATGACTCTCTACCTCCATATCTCTCTCTTCCTCTCCATCTCTCTCTCTCTCTTCACCTCCATCTCTCTCTCTCTCTCTCTCTCTCTCTCTCTCTTCACCTCCATCTCTCTCTCTCGCTCTTCACCTCCATCTCACTCTCTCTCCATATGACTCTCTACCTCCATATCTCTCTCTCTCTTCACCTCCATCTCTCTCTCTCTCTTCACCTCCATCTCTCTCTCTCTCTCTTCACCTCCATCTCTCTCTCTCGCTCTTCACCTCCATCTCTCTCTCTCTCCATATGACTCTATACCTCCATATCTCTCTCTTCCTCTCCATCTCTCTCTCTCTTCACCTCCATCTCTCTCTCTCTTCACCTCCATCTCTCTCTCTCTCTCTTCACCTCCATCTCTCTCTCTCGCTCTTCACCTCCATCTCACTCTCTCTCCATATGACTCTCTACCGCTCTCTCTCTCTTCACCTCCATCTCTCTCTCTCCTCATCTCTCCATCTCTCCCTCTCCTCACCTTGCTAAAACATTTTCCAACTTGTCCATTGTTTTCAGCGGCACCAACCACCATGAGCACAACAACAACAACAACTACAGCTCTTCAAGCCTCAGCCACAATCACCTTCATCTCACAATCATCATCATCATCTTCTTCTTCATCATCATCACCATCATCATCTTCTTCTTCATCATCATCACCATCATCAACATCATCTTCTTCTTCATCATCATCACTCAACGGTAAATACAACTTTACAAATTCAACTGTATGAGTCTCACTTTGGTTAGTGGTAGACATGTCTGTATGTAGTGGTATGATATGAGGGTAGGTTAGTGTTATGATATGAGGGTAGGTTAGTGGTAGACATGTCTGTATGTAGTGTTATGATATGAGGGTAGGTTAGTGTTATGATTTGAGGGTAGGTTAGTGTTATGATTTGAGGGTAGGTTAGTGTTATGATTTGAGGGTAGGTTAGTGGTAGACATGTCTGCATGTAGTGTTATGATATGAGGGTAGGTTAGTGTTATGATTTGAGGGTAGGTTAGTGGTAGACATGTCTGTATGTAGTGTTATGATATGAGGGTAGGTTAGTGTTATGATTTGAGGGTAGGTTAGTGGTAGACATGTCTGCATGTACAGTGCCTTGCGAAAGTATTCGGCCCCCTTGAACTTTGCGACCTTTTGCCACATTTCAGGCTTCAAACATAAAGATATAAAACTGTATTTTTTTGTGAAGAATCAACAACAAGTGGGACACAATCATGAAGTGGAACGACATTTATTGGATATTTCAAACTTTTTTAACAAATCAAAAACTGAAAAATTGGGCGTGCAAAATTATTCAGCCCCCTTAAGTTAATACTTTGTAGCGCCACCTTTTTCGCCATCCAAATCCGGCTTTAAACTTCTTCACAACAGTATCTCGGACCTGCCTGGTGTGTTCCATGTTCTTCATGATGCTCTCTGCGCTTTTAACGGACCTCTGAGACTATCACAGTGCAGGTGCATTTATACGGAGACTTGATTACACACAGGTGGATTGTATTTATCATCATTAGTCATTTAGGTCAACATTGGATCTTTCAGAGATCCTCACTGAACTTCTGGAGAGAGTTTGCTGCACTGAAAGTAAAGGGGCTGAATAATTTTGCACGCCCAATTTTTCAGTTTTTGATTTGTTAAAGAAGTTTGAAATATCCAATAAATGTCGTTCCACTTCATGATTGTGTCCCACTTGTTGTTGATTCTTCACAAAACAATACAGTTTTATATCTTTATGTTTGAAGCCTGAAATGTGGCAAAAGGTCGCAAAGTTCAAGGGGGCCGAATACTTTCGCAAGGCACTGTAGTGTTATGATATGAGGGTAGGTTAGTGGTAGACATGTCTGTATGTAGTGGTATGATATGAGGGTAGGTTAGTGCAACAGCAGGTTTGTCTAACCAGTTTGTGTGTATGTGTGTGTGTGTGTGTGTGTTCCAGGTACCTCAGTGTTCATCATGGTGTCTGTTAGTCTGGTAGTGTTACTGCTGGTGATCAGCCTGATTATCGTCTACAGATGGAAATACACTAAGATCACAGGTGAGAGAAACACACACACACACACACACACACACACACACACACACACACACACACACACACACACACACACACACACACACACACACACACACACACACACACACACACACACAAACACACACGCTCTCTCTGAGTAATGTGTGTTGTGTTCCACAGGACCTGTCTCTTCAACACACAGAGTGAGCCCAGACACAGGGAACCACGAAGGGGTCAGTATATGTTCAAATCACATAGTATTTGTCACATGCTCCCGAGTACAACAGGTTTTGACCTTACAGTGAAATGCTTATTTTGCTTGTTAGTTTTTGTGATTGAGTGATGTCATTGAGTGTGTTATGTGTTGTGTTGAGGGTGTTATGTGTTGTGCTGAGGGTGTTATGTGTTGTGCTGAGGGTGTTATGTGTTGTGCTGAGGGTGTTATGTGTTGTGTTGAGTGTGTTATGTGTTGTGTTATGTGTTGTGTTATGTGTTGTGTTGAGTGTGTTATGTGTTGTGTTGAGTGTGTTATGTGTTGTGTTATGTGTTGTGTTATGTGTTGTGTTGAGTGTGTTATGTGTTGTGTTATGTGTTGTGTTATGTGTTGTGTTGAGTGTGTTATGTGTTGTGTTGAGTGTGTTATGTGTTGTGTTATGTGTTGTGTTGAGTGTGTTATGTGTTGTGCTGAGTGTGTTATGTGTTGTGCTGAGGGTGTTATGTGTTGTGTTATGTGTTGTGTTATGTGTTGTGTTATGTGTTGTGTGTGTTATGTGTTGTGTTATGTGTTGTGTTATGTGTTGTGTTGAGTGTGTTATGTGTTGTGTTGAGTGTGTTATGTGTTGTGTTATGTGTTGTGTTATGTGTTGTGTTGAGTGTGTTATGTGTTGTGTTGAGTGTGTTATGTGTTGTGTTATGTGTTGTGTTATGTGTTGTGTTGAGTGTGTTATGTGTTGTGTTATGTGTTGTGTTATGTGTTGTGTTGAGTGTGTTATGTGTTGTGTTGAGGGTGTTATGTGTTGTGTTGAGTGTGTTATGTGTTGTGTTGAGTGTGTTATGTGTTGTGTTGAGGGTGTTATGTGTTGTGTTGAGTGTGTTATGTGTTGTGTTGAGTGTGTTATGTGTTGTGTTGAGTGTGTTATGTGTTGTGTTATGTGTTGTGTTGAGTGTGTTATGTGTTGTGTTGAGGGTGTTATGTGTTGTGCTGAGTGTGTTATGTGTTGTGCTGAGGGTGTTATGTGTTATGTGTTGTGTTATGTGTTGTGCTGAGGGTGTTATGTGTTGTGTTGAGTGTGTTATGTGTTGTGTTGTGTTGAGTGTGTTATGTGTTGTGTTGAGTGTGTTATGTGTTGTGTTGAGTGTGTTATGTGTTGTGTTGAGTGTGTTATGTGTTGTGTTGAGTGTGTTATGTGTTGTGCTGAGGGTGTTATGTGTTGTGTTGAGTGTGTTATGTGTTGTGTTGAGTGTGTTATGTGTTGTGTTGAGTGTGTTATGTGTTGTGTTGAGTGTGTTATGTGTTGTGCTGAGTGTGTTATGTGTTGTGTTGAGTGTGTTATGTGTTGTGTTGAGCGTGTTTGTGAGTGTCATACTATTCTCTCCTCCTCCTCTCCAGGGTTGTCATGGTGATGGTGACTATGAGGAGATAATGGAGCGCCCCCTACAGTCAGACTCCACCATCTACGCCACCGCCAACTTACCCACAAGCCACTTTGACTCTCCCCACTACGCCAGCGTCACCTTCCACAAGACTCCCAGCTGCCCCAATGAAGCCAGAGTCACCACCGCTAAAGAGGGCACTTCATCATGTGACTATGCTACTGTGAACTGTCAAATCCCCACCTACTCTACTGTCAATCATCCACACTGCTCCTCTGAGGCTCCTCCCATCTAGTCCACAGTCAACAAACCCAGAGACACCTGAGTCACTGGCAACCAATCACAAGAGACATACATACACTGGCAACCAATCACAAGAGACATACACTCACTGGCAACCAATCACAAGAGACAGACACTTAAAGACCCAAGCCTTTTCTCAGTTAGATTTGCTCTACTTCTGCATCCTTTCTCCTCCGTCCTCTCTCCTTTCTCCTCCGTCCTCTCTCCTTTCACCTCCGTCCTCTCTCCTTTCTCCTCCGTCCTCTCTCCTTTCCCCTCCATCCTCTCTCCTTTCTCCTCCGTCGTCTCTCCTTTCCCCTCCGTCCTCTCTCCTTTCTCCTCCGTCCTCTCTCCTTTCTCCTCCGTCGTCTCTCCTCTCTCCTCCGTCCTCTCTCCTCTCTCCTCCGTCCTCTCTCCTTTCTCCTCCGTCCTCTCTCCTTTCACCTCCGTCCTCTCTCCTTTCTCCTCCGTCCTCTCTCCTTTCTCCTCCGTCCTCTCTCCTTTCACCTCCGTCCTCTCTCCTTTCACCTCCGTCCTCTCTCCTTTCTCTTCCGTCCTCTCTCCTTTCTCCTCCGTCCTCTCTCCTTTCTCCTCCGTCCTCTCTCCTTTCACCTCCGTCCTCTCTCCTTTCTCCTCCGTCCTCTCTCCTTTCACCTCCGTCCTCTCTCCTTTCCTCCTCCGTCCTCTCTCCTTTCTCCTCCGTCCTCTCTCCTCCGTTCTCTCTCCTTTCTCCTCCGTCCTCTCTCCTTTCCTCCTCCGTCCTCTCTCCTTTCCTCCTCCGTCCTCTCTCCTTTCTCCTCCGTCCTCTCTCCTCTGTCCTCTCTCCTTTCACCTCCGTCCTCTCTCCTTTCTCCTCCGTCCTCTCTCCTTTCACCTCCGTCCTCTCTCCTTTCTCCTCCGTCGTCTCTCCTTTCACCTCCGTCCTCTCTCCTTTCCTCCTCCGTCCTCTCTCCTTTCCTCCTCCGTCCTCTCTCCTTTCTCCTCCGTCCTCTCTCCTCCGTTCTCTCTCCTTTCTCCTCCGTCCTCTCTCCTTTCCTCCTCCGTCCTCTCTTCTTTCCTCCTCCGTCCTCTCTCCTTTCTCCTCCGTCCTCTCTCCTCCGTCCTCTCTCCTTTCACCTCCGTCCTCTCTCCTCTCTCCTCCGTTCTCTCTCCTTTCTCCTCCGTCCTCTCTCCTTTCTCCTCCGTCCTCTCTCCTTTCTCCTCTCTCCTTTCTCCTCCGTCCTCTCTCCTTTCACCTCCGTCCTCTCTCCTTTCACCTCCGTCCTCTCTCCTTTCACCTCCGTCCTCTCTCCTTTCTCCTCCGTCCTCTCTCCTCCGTTCTCTCTCCTTTCTCCTCCGTCCTCTCTCCTTTCTCCTCCGTCCTCTCTCCTTTCACCTCCGTCCTCTCTCCTTTCTCCTCCGTCCTCTCTCCTTTCACCTCCGTCCTCTCTCCTTTCTCCTCCGTCCTCTCTCCTTTCTCCTCCGTCCTCTCTCCTTTCTCCTCCGTCCTCTCTCCTTTCTCTTCCGTCCTCTCTCCTTTCTCCTCCGTCCTCTCTTTTCTCCTCCGTCCTCTCTCCTTTCACCTCCGTCCTCTCTCCTTTCTCTTCCGTCCTCTCTCCTTTCTCCTCCGTCCTCTCTCCTTTCTCCTCCGTCCTCTCTCCTTTCACCTCCGTCCTCTCTCCTTTCTCCTCCGTCCTCTCTCCTCCATCAGTTTCGGATGAGACAGGAAAGAGGAGAGAGAACGGAGGAGAGAGGGACGGAGGAGAGAGGACGGAGGAGAAAGGAGAGAGGACGGAGGAGAGAGAACGGAGGAGAGAGGACGGAGGAGAGAGAACGGAGGAGAGAGGACGGAGGTGAAAGGAGAGAGGACAGAGGAGAGAGAAAGGAGGAGAGAGAACGGAGGAGAGAGAAAGGAGGAGAGAGAACGGAGGAGAGAGAACGGAGGAGAGAGAACGGAGGAGAGAGAACGGAGGAGAGAGGACAGAGGAGAGAGAACGGAGGAGAGAGGACGGAGGTGAAAGGAGAGAGGACAGAGGAGAGAGAAAGGAGGAGAGAGAAAGGAGGAGAGAGAACGGAGGAGAGAGAAAGGAGGAGAGAGAACGGAGGAGAGAGAACGGAGGAGAGAGGACGGAGGTGAAAGGAGAGAGGACAGAGGAGAGAGAAAGGAGGAGAGAGAACGGAGGAGAGAGAAAGGAGGAGAGAGAACGGAGGAGAGAGAACGGAGGAGAGAGAACGGAGGAGAGAGAACGGAGGAGAGAGAACGGAGGAGAGAGGACGGAGGAGAGAGAACGGAGGAGAGAGGACGGAGGTGAAAGGAGAGAGGACAGAGGAGAGAGAAAGGAGGAGAGAGAAAGGAGGAGAGAGAACGGAGGGAGAGAGAAAGGAGGAGAGAGAACGGAGGAGAGAGAACGGAGGAGAGAGAGGACGGAGGTGAAAGGAGAGAGGACAGAGGAGAGAGAAAGGAGGAGAGAGAACGGAGGAGAGAGAAAGGAGGAGAGAGAACGGAGGAGAGAGAACGGAGGAGAGAGAACGGAGGAGAGAGAACGGAGGAGAGAGAACGGAGGAGAGAGAACGGAGGAGAGAGGACGGAGGAGAGAGAACGGAGGAGAGAGGACGGAGGTGAAAGGAGAGAGACAGAGGAGAGAGAAAGGAGGAGAGAGAAAGGAGGAGAGAGAGAACGGAGGAGAGAGAAAGGAGGAGAGAGAACGGAGGAGAGAGAACGGAGGAGAGAGGACGGAGGTGAAAGGAGAGAGGACAGAGGAGAGAGAAAGGAGGAGAGAGAAAGGAGGAGAGAGAACGGAGGAGAGAGAAAGGAGGAGAGAGAACGGAGGAGAGAGAACGGAGGAGAGAGAACGGAGGAGAGAGAACGGAGGAGAGAGGACGGAGGAGAGAGAACGGAGGAGAGAGAACGGAGGAGAGAGGACGGAGGTGAAAGGAGAGAGGACAGAGGAGAGAGAAAGGAGGAGAGAGAACGGAGGAGAGAGAAAGGAGGAGAGAGAACGGAGGAGAGAGAACGGAGGAGAGAGGACGGAGGAGAGAGGACGGAGGAGAGAGAACGGAGGAGAGAGAACGGAGGAGAGAGAACGGAGGAGAGAGGACGGAGGAGAGAGGACGGAGGAGAGAGAACGGAGGAGAGAGAACGGAGGAGAGAGAACGGAGGAGAGAGGACGGAGAAGAGAGGACGGAGGAGAGAGAACGGAGGAGAGAGAACGGAGGAGAGAGAACGGAGGAGAGAGGACGGAGGAGAGAGAACGGAGGAGAGAGGACGGAGGAGAGAGAACGGAGGAGAGAGAACGGAGGAGAGAGGACGGAGGAGAGAGAACGGAGGAGAGAGGACGGAGGAGAGAGGACGGAGGAGAGTGGACGGAGGAGAGTGGACGGAGGAGAGAGGACGGAGGAGAGAGAACGGAGGAGAGAGGACAGAGGAGAGAGGACGGAGGAGAGAGGACGGAGGAGAGAGGACGGAGGAGAGAGAACGGAGGAGAGAGAACGGAGGAGAGAGGACGGAGGAGAGAGAACGGAGGAGAGAGAACGGAGGAGAGAGGACGGAGAAGAGAGGACGGAGGAGAGAGGACGGAGGAGAGAGAACGGAGGAGAGAGAACGGAGGAGAGAGAACGGAGGAGAGAGGACGGAGGAGAGAGAACGGAGGAGAGAGGACGGAGGAGAGAGGACGGAGGAGAGAGAAAGGAGGAGAGATAACGGAGGAGAGAGGACGGAGGAGAGAGAACGGAGGAGAGAGGACGGAGGAGAGAGGACGGAGGAGAGAGGACGGAGGAGAGAGAACGGAGGAGAGAGGACGGAGGAGAGAGGACGGAGGAGAGAGGACGGAGGAGAGAGGACGGAGGAGAGAGAACGGAGGAGAGAGAACTGAGGAGAGAGGACAGAAGACTGACTTTTGCCCAAACGAGAAAAGGCCCCAGAGACACCTGAGTCACTGGCTACCAATCACATGGGCCATACACACAGTAGCGACCACTTGATTTGCAATTTAGGAGGACGTTGGTGAATGCCAAATACCCTGCTCAAAACCGACAGCGTGTCTCACTATAGGGGTGAAGTCTGATCATAAAATACAACAACACCTGATCATTGATGAACAAACATTTGTAAATCCATCAGCATCAGAGACACATGGAACAGTGTCATGGAACAGTGTCATGGAACAGTGTCATGGAACAGTGTCATGGAACAGGGTCATGGAACAGTGTCAAGGAACAGGGTCATGAAAGAGTGTCATGGAACAGTGTCATGGAACAGTGTCATGGAACAGTGTCATGGAACAGTGTCATGGAGCAGTGTCATGGAACAGTGTCATGGAGCAGTGTCATGGAACAGTGTCATGGAGCAGTGTCATGGAACAGTTTCATGGAACAGTGTCATGGAGCAGTGTCATGGAACAGTGTCATGGAACAGTGTCATGGAGCAGTGTCATGGAACAGTGTCATGGAACAGTGTCATGGAGCAGTGTCATGGAGCAGTGTCATGGAACAGTGTCATGGAACAGTGTCATGGAGCAGTGTCATGGAACATTGTCATGGAACAGTGTCATGGAACAGTGTCATGGAACAGTGTCATGGAACTGTCTGAAAAACAACTCTTCCTTTTCTGATCTGTCTGATCAGATTTCCTCATGCGTTGTGTTTTACTTAGTGATGACATTCACCATCAGTACTCAATAACCACGGCAACAAGCCCAACCACCCAATAGATTATTATTATTGTTGTTGTTGTTACTATTATTATGATAGTTATAATTATTATTACTATTGTTATTAATATTATTATTTGGATGATGATGATGATGATGATGATGATGGTGATGATGATGGTGGTGATGATGGTGGTGATGACGATGATGATAATGGTGGTGATGATGATGGTGATGATGATGATGGTGATGATGATGATGGCGGTGATGATGATGGTGATGATGGTGGTGATAATGGTGATGATGATGGTGGTGATGATGATGGTGATAATGGTGATGATGATGGTGATGATGATGGTGGTGATGATGATGGTGATGATGGTGGTGATAATGGTGATGATGATGGTGGTGATGATGATGGTGATGATGATGGTGGTGATGATGATGGTGATGATGGTGGTGATAATGGTGATGATGATGGTGGTGATGATGATGGTGATAATGGTGGTGATGATGGTGATGATGATGATGGTGATGATGATGGTGATGGTGGTGATGATGATGATGGTGGTAATGGTGGTGATGATGGTGATGATGATGATAATGATGATGATGTTGATGATGATGATAATGATGACTTGTATAGTGTGACGTTTGGTGTAATTGAAATCTGTTATCATTTACTGTGTTGGTTTAATGATGTGATTGTGTCTGAATTGTTTATAGTGTTGTTTATTCTTAACTAAATAAAAACACATCTGACTTCTAAAGACCGTTCCTCCTGACAACAAAGATCATGTATTATGGGATGCAGGTAGCCCAACAGTTAAGAGTGTTGGGCCAGTAACTGCAAGGTAGCTGGTTTGAATCCCTGAGCCGATGAGGTGAAATAAGGCATTAAACCTAATTGCTCCTGTAAGTCTCTCTGGCTAAATGACGTACATGTATTATATTGACTAGATATTGGACTGTCTGCTCTAACAATGAACACACACACGTCTGTAACAAGATCTGAAGAGTGTATGTACACACACACACTTCCTCTCTCTCTAGATGCTCTTCTGAGGACAGACTCTCTCTAGATGCTCTTCCCTCAGACTACTCTCCTGGTGCAGGACAGACTCTCTCTAGATGCCCTTCCCCCAGACTACTCTCCTGGTGCAGGACAAACTCTCTCTAGATGCCCTTCCCTCAGACTACTCTCCTGGTGCAGGACAGACTTGTAAGTCGCTCTGGATAAGAGCGTCTGCTAAATGACTTAAATGTAAATGTAAATGTAATGCCCTTCCTTCAGACTACTCTCCTGGTGCAGGACAGACTCTCTCTAGATGCCCTTCCCTCAGACTACTCTCCTGGTGCAGGACAGACTCTCTCTAGATGCCCTTCCCTCAGACTACTCTCCTGGTGCAGGACAGACTCTCTCTAGATGCTCTTCCCTCAGACTACTCTCCTGGTGCAGGACAGACTCTCTCTAGATGCTCTTCCCTCAGACTACTCTCCTGGTGCAGGACAGACTCTATCTAGATGCTCTTCCCTCAGACTACTCTCCTGGTGCAGGACAGACTCTCTCTAGAGGCCCTTCCCTCAGACTACTCTCCTGGTGCAGGACAGACTCTCTCTAGATGCCCTTCCCTCAGACTACTCTCCTGGTGCAGGACAGACTCTCTCTAGATGCCCTTCCCTCAGACTACTCTCCTGGTGCAGGACAGACTCTCTCTAGATGCCCTTCCCTCAGACTACTCTCCTGGTGCAGGACAGACTCTCTCTAGATGCCCTTCCCTCAGACTACTCTCCTGGTGCATGACAGACTCTCTCTAGATGCCCTTCCCTCAGACTACTCTCCTGGTGCAGGACAGACTCTCTCTAGATGCCCTTCCCTCAGACTACTCTCCTGGTGCAGGACAGACTCTCTCTAGATGCTCTTCCCTCAGACTACTCTCCTGGTGCAGGACAGACTCTCTCTAGATGCTCTTCCCTCAGACTACTCTCCTGGTGCAGGACAGACTCTATCTAGATGCTCTTCCCTCAGACTACTCTCCTGGTGCAGGACAGACTCTCTCTAGAGGCCCTTCCCTCAGACTACTCTCCTGGTGCAGGACAGACTCTCTCTAGATGCCCTTCCCTCAGACTACTCTCCTGGTGCAGGACAGACTCTCTCTAGAGGCCCTTCCCTCAGACTACTCTCCTGGTGCAGGACAGACTCTCTCTAGATGCCCTTCCCTCAGACTACTCTCCTGGTGCAGGACAGACTCTCTCTAGATGCCCTTCCCTCAGACTACTCTCCTGGTGCAGGACAGACTCTCTCTAGATGCCCTTCCCCCAGACTACTCTCCTGGTGCAGGACAGACTCTCTCTAGATGCCCTTCCCTCAGACTACTCTCCTGGTGCAGGACAGACTCTCTCTAGATGCCCTTCCCTCAGAATACTCTCCTGGTGCAGGACAGACTCTCTCTAGATGCTCTTCCCTCAGACTACTCTCCTGGTGCAGGACAGACTCTCTCTAGATGCCCTTCCCTCAGACTACTCTCCTGGTGCAGGACAGACTCTCTCTAGATGCTCTTCCCTCAGACTACTCTCCTGGTGCAGGACAGACTCTCTCTAGATGCCCTTCCCTCAGACTACTCTCCTGGTGCAGGACAGACTCTCTCTAGATGCTCTTCCCTCAGACAACTCTCCTGGTGCAGGACAGACTCTCTCTAGATGCTCTTCCCTCAGACTACTCTCCTGGTGCAGGACAGTCTCTATCTAGATGCTCTTCCCTCAGACTACTCTCCTGGTGCAGGACAGACTCTCTCTAGATGCCCTTCCCTCAGACTACTCTCCTGGTGCAGGACAGACTCTCTCTAGATGCTCTTCCCTCAGACTACTCTCCTGGTGCAGGACAGACTCTCTCTAGATGCTCTTCCCTCAGACTACTCTCCTGGTGCAGGACAGACTCTCTCTAGATGCCCTTCCCTCAGACTACTCTCCTGGTGCAGGACAGACTCTCTCTAGATGCTCTTCCCTCAGACTACTCTCCTGGTGCAGGACAGACTCTCTCTAGATGCTCTTCCCTCAGACTACTCTCCTGGTGCAGGACAGTCTCTCTCTAGATGCTCTTCCCTCAGACTACTCTCCTGGTGCAGGACAGACTCTCTCTAGATGCTCTTCCCTCAGACTACTCTCCTGGTGCAGGACAGACTCTTTCTAGATGCCCTTCCCTCAGACTACTCTCCTGGTGCAGGACAGACTCTCTCTAGATGCTCTTCCCTCAGACTACTCTCCTGGTGCAGGACAGACTCTCTCTAGATGCTCTTCCCTCAGACTACTCTCCTGGTGCAGGACAGACTCTCTCTAGATGCTCTTCCCTCAGACTACTCTCCTGGTGCAGGACAGACTCTCTCTAGATGCCCTTCCCTCAGACTACTCTCCTGGTGCAGGACAGACTCTCTTCTCTCTAGATGCTCTTCCCTCAGACTACTCTCCTGGTGCAGGACAGACTCTCTCTAGATGCTCTTCCCTCAGACTACTCTCCTGGTGCAGGACAGACTCTCTCTAGATGCTCTTCCCTCAGACTACTCTCCTGGTGCAGGACAGACTCTCTCTAGATGCTCTTCCCTCAGACTACTCTCCTGGTGCAGGACAGACTCTCTCTAGATGCTCTTCCCTCAGACTACTCTCCTGGTGCAGGACAGACTCTCTCTACGTGCTCTTCCCTCAGACTAATCTCCTGGTGCAGGACAGACTCTCTCTAGATGATCTTCCCTCAGACTACTCTCCTGGTGCAGGACAGACTCTCTCTAGATGCCCTTCCCTCAGACTACTCTCCTGGTGCAGGACAGACTCTCTCTAGATGCTCTTCCCTCAGACTACTCTCCTGGTGCAGGACAGACTCTCTCTAGATGCTCTTCCCTCAGACTACTCTCCTGGTGCAGGACAGACTCTCTCTAGATGCTCTTCCCTCAGACTACTCTCCTGGTGCAGGACAGACTCTCTCTAGATGCCCTTCCCTCAGACTACTCTCCTGGTGCAGGACAGACTCTCTCTAGAGGCCCTTCCCTCAGACTACTCTCCTGGTGCAGGACAGACTCTCTCTAGATGCCCTTCCCTCAGACTACTCTCCTGGTGCAGGACAGACTCTCTCTAGAGGCCCTTCCCTCAGACTACTCTCCTGGAGCAGGACAGACTCTCTCTAGATGCCCTTCCCTCAGACTACTCTCCTGGTGCAGGACAGACTCTCTCTAGATGCCCTTCCCCAGACTACTCTCCTGGTGCAGGACAGACTCTCTCTAGATGCCCTTCCCTCAGACTACTCTCCTGGTGCAGGACAGACTCTCTCTAGATGCCCTTCCCTCAGAATACTCTCCTGGTGCAGGACAGACTCTCTCTAGATGCTCTTCCCTCAGACTACTCTCCTGGTGCAGGACAGACTCTCTCTAGATGCCCTTCCCTCAGACTACTCTCCTGGTGCAGGACAGACTCTCTCTAGATGCTCTTCCCTCAGACTACTCTCCTGGTGCAGGACAGACTCTCTCTAGATGCTCTTCCCTCAGACTACTCTCCTGGTGCATGACAGACTCTCTCTAGATGCTCTTCCCTCAGACTACTCTCCTGGTGCAGGACAGACTCTCTCTAGATGCTCTTCCCTCAGACTACTCTCCTGGTGCAGGACAGACTCTCTCTAGATGCCCTTCCCTCAGACTACTCTCCTGGTGCAGGACAGACTCTCTCTAGAGGCCCTTCCCTCAGACTACTCTCCTGGAGCAGGACAGACTCTCTCTAGATGCCCTTCCCTCAGACTACTCTCCTGGTGCAGGACAGACTCTCTCTAGATGCCCTTCCCCCAGACTACTCTCCTGGTGCAGGACAGACTCTCTCTAGATGCCCTTCCCGCAGACTACTCTCCTGGTGCAGGACAGACTCTCTCTAGATGCCCTTCCCTCAGAATACTCTCCTGGTGCAGGACAGACTCTCTCTAGATGCTCTTCCCTCAGACTACTCTCCTGGTGCAGGACAGACTCTCTCTAGATGCCCTTCCCTCAGACTACTCTCCTGGTGCAGGACAGACTCTCTCTAGATGCTCTTCCCTCAGACTACTCTCCTGGTGCAGGACAGACTCTCTCTAGATGCTCTTCCCTCAGACTACTCTCCTGGTGCATGACAGACTCTCTCTAGATGCTCTTCCCTCAGACTACTCTCCTGGTGCAGGACAGACTCTCTCTAGATGCTCTTCCCTCAGACTACTCTCCTGGTGCAGGACAGACTCTCTCTAGATGCCCTTCCCTCAGACTACTCTCCTGGTGCAGGACAGACTCTCTCTAGATGCTCTTCCCTCAGACTACTCTCCTGGTGCAGGACAGACTCTCTCTAGATGCTCTTCCCTCAGACTACTCTCCTGGTGCAGGACAGTCTCTCTCTAGATGCTCTTCCCTCAGACTACTCTCCTGGTGCAGGACAGACTCTCTCTAGATGCTCTTCCATCAGACTACTCTCCTGGTGCAGGACAGACTCTCTCTAGATGCCCTTCCCTCAGACTACTCTCCTGGTGCAGGACAGACTCTCTCTAGATGCTCTTCCCTCAGACTACTCTCCTGGTGCAGGACAGACTCTCTCTAGATGCCCTTCCCTCAGAATACTCTCCTGGTGCAGGACAGACTCTCTCTAGATGCTCTTCCCTCAGACTACTCTCCTGGTGCAGGACAGACTCTCTCTAGATGCCCTTCCCTCAGACTACTCTCCTGGTGCAGGACAGACTCTCTCTAGATGCCCTTCCCTCAGACTACTCTCCTGGTGCAGGACAGACTCTCTCTAGATGCTCTTCCCTCAGACTACTCTCCTGGTGCAGGACAGACTCTCTCTAGATGCTCTTCCCTCAGACTACTCTCCTGGTGCATGACAGACTCTCTCTAGATGCTCTTCCCTCAGACTACTCTCCTGGTGCAGGACAGACTCTCTCTAGATGCTCTTCCCTCAGACTACTCTCCTGGTGCAGGACAGACTCTCTCTAGATGCCCTTCCCTCAGACTACTCTCCTGGTGCAGGACAGACTCTCTCTAGATGCTCTTCCCTCAGACTACTCTCCTGGTGCAGGACAGACTCTCTCTAGATGCTCTTCCCTCAGACTACTCTCCTGGTGCAGGACAGTCTCTCTCTAGATGCTCTTCCCTCAGACTACTCTCCTGGTGCAGGACAGACTCTCTCTATATGCCCTTCCCTCAGACTACTCTCCTGGTGCAGGACAGACTCTCTCTAGATGCTCTTCCCTCAGACTACTCTCCTGGTGCAGGACAAACTCTCTCTAGATGCTCTTCCCTCAGACTACTCTCCTGGTGCAGGACAGACTCTCTCTAGATGCCCTTCCCTCAGACTACTCTCCTGGTGCAGGACAGACTCTCTCTAGATGCTCTTCCCTCAGACTACTCTCCTGGTGCAGGACAGACTCTCTCTAGAAGCTCTTCCCTCAGACTACTCTCCTGGTGCAGGACAGACTCTCTCTAGATGCCCTTCCCTCAGACTACTCTCCTGGTGCAGGACAGACTCTCTCTAGATGCTCTTCCCTCAGACTACTCTCCTGGTGCAGGACAGACTCTCTCTAGATGCTCTTCCCTCAGACTACTCTCCTGGTGCAGGACAGTCTCTCTCTAGATGCTCTTCCCTCAGACTACTCTCCTGGTGCAGGACAGACTCTCTCTAGATGCTCTTCCCTCAGACTACTCTCCTGGTGCAGGACAGACTCTTTCTAGATGCCCTTCCCTCAGACTACTCTCCTGGTGCAGGACAGACTCTCTCTAGATGCTCTTCCCTCAGACTACTCTCCTGGTGCAGGACAGACTCTCTCTAGATGCTCTTCCCTCAGACTACTCTCCTGGTGCAGGACAGACTCTCTCTAGATGCTCTTCCCTCAGACTACTCTCCTGGTGCAGGACAGACTCTCTCTAGATGCCCTTCCCTCAGACTACTCTCCTGGTGCAGGACAGACTCTCTCTAGATGCTCTTCCCTCAGACTACTCTCCTGGTGCAGGACAGACTCTCTCTAGATGCTCTTCCCTCAGACTACTCTCCTGGTGCAGGACAGACTCTCTCTAGATGCTCTTCCCTCAGACTACTCTCCTGGTGCAGGACAGACTCTCTCTAGATGCTCTTCCCTCAGACTACTCTCCTGGTGCAGGACAGACTCTCTCTAGATGCTCTTCCCTCAGACTACTCTCCTGGTGCAGGACAGACTCTCTCTAGGTGCTCTTCCCTCAGACTAATCTCCTGGTGCAGGACAGACTCTCTCTAGATGCTCTTCCCTCAGACTACTCTCCTGGTGCAGGACAGACTCTCTCTAGATGCCCTTCCCTCAGACTACTCTCCTGGTGCAGGACAGACTCTCTCTAGATGCTCTTCCCTCAGACTACTCTCCTGGTGCAGGACAGACTCTCTCTAGATGCTCTTCCCTCAGACTACTCTCCTGGTGCAGGACAGACTCTCTCTAGATGCTCTTCCCTCAGACTACTCTCCTGGTGCAGGACAGACTCTCTCTAGATGCCCTTCCCTCAGACTACTCTCCTGGTGCAGGACAGACTCTCTCTAGATGCTCTTCCCTCAGACTACTCTCCTGGTGCAGGACAGACTCTCTCTAGATGCTCTTCCCTCAGACTACTCTCCTGGTGCAGGACAGACTCTCTCTAGATGCTCTTCCCTCAGACTACTCTCCTGGTGCAGGACAGACTCTCTCTAGATGCTCTTCCCTCAGACTACTCTCCTGGTGCAGGACAGACTCTCTCTAGATGCTCTTCCCTCAGACTACTCTCCTGGTGCAGGACAGACTCTCTCTAGGTGCTCTTCCCTCAGACTAATCTCCTGGTGCAGGACAGACTCTCTCTAGATGCTCTTCCCTCAGACTACTCTCCTGGTGCAGGACAGACTCTCTCTAGATGCCCTTCCCTCAGACTACTCTCCTGGTGCAGGACAGACTCTCTCTAGATGCTCTTCCCTCAGACTACTCTCCTGGTGCAGGACAGACTCTCTCTAGATGCTCTTCCCTCAGACTACTCTCCTGGTGCAGGACAGACTCTCTCTAGATGCCCTTCCCTCAGACTACTCTCCCGGTGCAGGACAGACTCTCTCTAGATGCTCTTCCCTCAGACTACTCTCCTGGTGCAGGACAGACTCTCTCTAGATGCTCTTCCCTCAGACTACTCTCCTGGTGCAGGACAGACTCTCTCTAGATGCCCTTCCCTCAGACTACTCTCCTGGTGCAGGACAGTCAGAGTGCTTCTAAGCTTCATGTCTACTGATTTCAGTGGTGCTATAATGTAATAGTTTTCTATTATGTGGTAACAGGGACTATGTTGTCATGGTGTTGATGATATAGATGTGAGTCTCTCAGAGGCCAAGAGGAAGTGATGCAACTACTTGAGGTTTTGTGGAGAGCTGCTGCTGACACCATAGCCTCCGTTGCTATGGTTACTATGATGACCATCCAACTCAGTCTCTTCCTTTATCAGACCTTTATCAGACCAACCAACCAACCAACCTTATTGACTGATCTAACTACAATCAAATGACCAAATGACAGTTGTATCTATCTATGATATATACAGTACTCTGTAAAGTCTCTCCTCCTGTCTGTGGTCAGGTCTGATGGTATCTATGATATATACAGTACTCTGTAAAGTCTCTCATCCTGAATGTGGTCAGGTCTGATGGTATCTATGATATATACAGTACTCTGTAAAGTCTCTCCTCCTGTCTGTGGTCAGGTCTGATGGTATCTATGATATATACAGTACTCTGACGATGGTTGAGGGCCTTCACTTCTTTTCATATCTGAACATGTATTTATTGTCATTGGTTCTGTATGCAGGTTGACTGTGTGAATGAGGAGATCAGACAGACAGACAGACAGACAGACAGACAGACAGACAGACAGACAGACAGACAGACAGACAGACAGACAGACAGACAGACAGACAGACAGACACGCTCCTGTGGTCATCTCTTCAGTATACTCTTCAGTAAACTCACCTATCAACTCTACAACATCACCTGCTGGCCAAGCCTCTACAACATAACCTGCTGGCCAAGCCTCTACAACCTACCCTGCTGGCCAAGCCTCTTCAACCTACCCTGCTGGCCAAGCCTCTACAACCTACCCTGCTGGCCAAGCCTCTACAACCTACCCTGCTGGCCAAGCCTCTTCAACCTACCCTGCTGGCCAAGCCTCTACAACCTACCCTGCTGGCCAAGCCTCTACAACCTACCCTGCAGGCCAAGCCTCTTACAACCTACCCTGCTGACCAAGCCTCTACAACATAACCTGCTGGCCGAGCCTCTACAAATTAGATTTGATTTGATAACCTGCTGGCCGAGCCTCTACAACATAACCTGCTGGCCGACCCAGTTCTATTAACTGAACATTTTTCTCAGCTGGCTGATAAAGATGAACACATCTTGCTGCAGTGATGGCACACTGTGATATTTCACCTAATAGATGTGATGGCACACTGTGATATTTCACCTAATAGATGTGATGGCACACTGTGATATTTCACCTAATAGATGTGATGGCACACTGTGATATTTCACCTAATAGATGTGGGAGTTTATCAAAATTGGATTTGTTTTGGAAGAAATTTTGGTTCTGTGTAATCTGAGGTAAATATGTGTCTCTTAAATGGTCATGCATTTGGCAAGAGGTTAGGAAGTGCAGCTCAGTTTCCACCTCATTTTGTGGGCAGTTTGCACATAGCCTGTCCTCTCTTGAGAACAATGCTTATGGCGTCCTCTCTCATTAGCACTGCTACAGTGGTTCCTCATTTAAAAGTTGCATCATACCTCAGCGTGAGGTGCTAATTCTACATGGCATTATTTGGTGTTTTACCTTGTAAGAGGAGGTTTTTGTAGAATTCTGCAGATTCTCAATGTGTTTTTGTCCCATGTTGTGAATGTTTGGTCAGGGAGCACATCCCATTCAACACAACCATCAAGGGCAATAACTGCTTTCTACAACTGGTTTAAGTATATTTAGACAGAATTTGTTGTTCCTTTTGATGGTGTAGAAGATTTTTGCCTTGCCTCAGATCTTTCACAGCTTTGTGGAAATCACCTGTGGTGCTGTGTGACGTGGTGAGGTTGGACCCAGGTGCAGGGAAGAGACCAGACGATGAAAATTTACTCCACCTACCAACCACTCAACACAGCAACCCAAGACTCCACCTACCAACCACTCAACACAGCAAACCAAGACTCCACCAACCAACCACTCAACACAGCAACCCAAGACTCCACCGACCAACCAATCAACACAGCAACCCAAGACTCCAACGACTAACCATTCAACAGAAAAACCCAAGATCCCACCTACCAACCACTAAACACAGCAACCCAAGACTCCACCTCCCAACCACTCAACACAGCAACCTAAGACTCCACCTACCAACCACTTAATACAGAACCCAAGACTCCACCTACCAAACCCTCAACACAGCAACCCAAGACTCCACTTAACCACTCAACACAGCAACCCAAGACCCCACCTACCAACCACTCAACACAACAACCCAAGACTCCACCTACCAACCACTCAACACAGCAAACCAAGACTCCACCAACCAACCACTCAACACAACAACCCAAGACTCCACCTACCAAACCCTCAACACAACAACCCAAGACTCCACCTACCAAACCCTCAACACAACAACCCAAGACTCCACCTACCAAACCCTCAACACAACAACCCAAGACTCCACCTTCCAAACCCTCAACACAACAACCCAAGATCCCACCTACCAACCACTAAACACAGCAACCCAAGACTCCACCTCCCAACCACTCAACACAACAACCCAAGACTCCACCTACCAACCACTCAACACAGCAAACCAAGACTCCACCTACCAACCACTCAACACAGCAACCCAAGACTCCACCGACCAACCAATCAACACAGCAACCCAAGACTCCAACGACCAACCATTCAACAGAAAAACCCAAGATCCCACCTCCCAACCACTCAACACAGCAACCTAAGACTCCACCTACCAACCACTTAATACAGAACCCAAGACTCCACCTACCAAACCCTCAACACAGCAACCCAAGACTCCACTTAACCACTCAACACAGCAACCCAAGACCCCACCTACCAACCACAGCAACCCAAGACTCCACCTACCAACCACTCAACACAGCAACCCAAGACTTCACCTGCCAAACCCTCAACACAGCAACCCAAGACTTCACCTACCAAACCCTCAACACAGCAACCCAAGACTCCACCTACCAACCACTCAACACAGCAACCCAAGACTTCACCTACCAAACCCTCAACACAGCAACCCAAGACTTCACCTACCAAACCCTCAACACAGCAACCCAAGACTCCACCTACCAACCACTCAACACAGCAACCCAAGACTTCACCTACCAAACCCTCAACACAGCAACCCAAGACTTCACCTACCAAACCCTCAACACAGCAACCCAAGACTCCACCTACCAACCACTCAACACAGCAACCCAAGACTTCACCTACCAAACCCTCAACACAGCAACCCAAGACTTCACCTACCAAACCCTCAACACAGCAACCCAAGACTCCACCTACCAACCACTCAACACAGCAACCCAAGACTTCACCTACCAAACCCTCAACACAGCAACCCAAGACTTCACCTACCAAACCCTCAACACAGCAACCCAAGACTCCACCTACCAAACCCTCAACACAACAACCCAAGACTCCACCTACCAAACCCTCAACACAGCAACCCAAGACTCCACCTACCAAACCCTCAACACAGCAACCCAAGACTTCACCTACCAAACCCTCAACACAGCAACCCAAGACTTCACCTACCAAACCCTCAACACAGCAACCCAAGACTTCACCTACCAACCACTCAACACAGCAACCCAAGACTTCACCTACCAAACCCTCAACACAGCAACCCAAGACTTCACCTACCAAACCCTCAACACAGCAACCCAAGACTCCACCTACCAACCACTCAACACAGCAACCCAAGACTTCACCTACCAAACCCTCAACACAGCAACCCAAGACTTCACCTACCAAACCCTCAACACAGCAACCCAAGACTCCACCTACCAACCACTCAACACAGCAACCCAAGACTTCACCTACCAAACCCTCAACACAGCAACCCAAGACTTCACCTACCAAACCCTCAACACAGCAACCCAAGACTCCACCTACCAAACCCTCAACACAACAACCCAAGACTCCACCTACCAAACCCTCAACACAGCAACCCAAGACTCCACCTACCAAACCCTCAACACAGCAACCCAAGACTTCACCTACCAAACCCTCAACACAGCAACCCAAGACTTCACCTACCAAACCCTCAACACAGCAACCCAAGACTTCACCTACCAATCCCTCATTCAAAACACAAGAGTCATTCAATTGTCTTTGTAATATTTGTACGTATGAAATTCCATTCTAATCCAATCTTTCATAATTACTGTAAATATACACTGAAACAGGAATTAGGAACACTTTCCGAATATTTTCCCCTCAGAACATCCTCAATTATTCAGATCTTGGACTCTACAAGCTGTTGATAGCGTTCCACAGGGATACTGGTCCATGTTGACTCCAACGCTTCCCACAGTTGTGTCAAGTTGGGTGGATGTCCTTTGGGTTGACAATTATTTTGGGTGGTGGACAAAACCCAGCAGCGTTGCAGTTCTTGACTCAACCGGTGCACCTGGCACCTACTATCAGACCCATTTAAAAGGCCCTGAAATCTTTTGTCTTGCCCATTCGCACTCTGAATGGCACACACACACACACACACACAATCAATGTCTCAACGGTCTTAAGGCCTAACAATCCTTCTTTAACATGTCTCCTCTCCTTTATCTACACTGATTGAAGTGGATTTAACTAATTACATCAATAAGGGACCATAGCTTTCACCTGGATTCACCTGGCTAGTCTGTCATGGAAAGAACATGTTTTGTACACTCAGTGTTTGTGGATCAATGAAATGTAAAAAATACATGTGTACTTTAACTATATTGTCATCATCTCTACAATCTGTCCTAATGTTTTGTACAACAGTGAATAAATGCTGAACAAAAATGTAAACGCAACATGCAGCAATTATTTTACTGAGTTACAATTCATAGAAGGAAATCAGTCAATTGGAATATAATCAATTGGCCCTAATATATGGATTTCACATGACTGGGCAGGTGCGTAGCCATTGGTGGGCCTCGGAAGGTATAGGCCCACCCACTTGAGAGCCAGGTCCACCCACTGGGGAATGAGGCCCGGCCAATCCGAATTAGTTTCCCCCCACAAAATGACTTTATTGCAGACAGAAATACTCCTTAGCACCCCCCTCCTCAGACAATCTCGCAGGTGAAGAAGCCAGATGTGGAGGTCCTGGGCTGGTGTGGTTACACTGGTCTGTGGTAGTGAAGCCAGATGTGGAGGTCCTGGGCTGGTGTGGTTACACTGGTCTGTGGTAGTGAAGCCAGATGTGGAGGACCTGGGCTAGTGTGGTTACACTGGTCTGTGGTAATGAAGCCAGATGTGGAGGTCCTGGGCTGGTGTGGTTACACTGGTCTGTGGTAGTGAAGCCAGATGTGGAGGACCTGGGCTGGTGTGGTTACACTGGTCTGTGGTAGTGAGGCAGGTTGGAGGTCCTGGGCTGGTGTGGTTACACTGGTCTGTGGTAGTGAAGCCAGATGTGGAGGTCCTGGGCTGGTGTGGTTACACTGGTCTGTGGTAGTGAGGCAGGTTGGAGGTCCTGGGCTGGTGTGGTTACACTGGTCTGTGGTAGTGAGGCAGGTTGGAGGTCCTTGGCTGGTGTGGTTACACTGGTCTGTGGTAGTGAGGCAGGTTGGTGTGGTTACACTGGTCTGTGGTAGTGAGGCAGGTTGGAGGTCCTGGGCTGGTGTGGTTACACTGGTCTGTGGTATTGAGGCAGGTTGGAGGCCAAAACCTCTAAAATGACGTTGGCGGCGGCTTATAGAAGAGAAATGAACGTTAAATTCTAAGGCAACAGCTCTGGTGGACTTTCCTGCAGTCGGCATGACAATTTACGCTCCATCAAAACTAGAGACATCTGTGGCATTGTGTTGTCTGACAACTATAGAGTATTTCTTGTAGATTGATGAGGAAAAATGTATTTGACCAACTTTAGAATAATGCTGTAACGTAACAAAATGAGGAAAACGTCAAGGTGTCCAAATACTTTCTGAATACACTGTATATATTAAATACATGGATGAACTGATAACTATGTTGTCAACATCTTCATTATATGTGCTGCCTCTATGAAAACAAACAGGGTCGTCATGGGGAACCTTAGAACAGAGAAGTTGACAGTTTCCCAATGGAGTCGCATCCCAAATGGCACCATACTCCCTGTATAGATAGGCACTAGAGCCCTTTGGGGCCTGATCAAAAGTAGTGCACTACGTAGGGAATAGGGTGCTCTCTGGTACACAACCACAGCTAGCTGAGTTCTCTTGTGGTTCAGAAGTCTAACCTCCGGCTGGTTTGAACCATTTTCACCCAGCAGTAAAAGAGAGAGAGAGAGAAGGAATGAGAGAGAGAGAGAGAGAGAGAGAGAGACCGCCAAAAGCAGACATGGCTCTCAAGAGAAGACAGCCCACAAAATGAGGTGGAAACTGAGCTGCACTTCCTAACCTCCTGCCAAGTGTATGACCATATTAGAGACACATATTTCCCTCAGATTACACAGATCCACAAAGAATTAGAAAACAAATCCAATTTTGAAAAACTCCCATATCTACTGGGTGAAATTCCACAGTGTTCCATCACAGCAGCAAGATTTGTGACCTGTTGCCACAAGAAAAGGGCAACCAGTGAAGAACAAACACCATTGTAAATAAAACCCATATTTATGTTGATTTCTTTTCCCTTTTGTACTTTAACTATTTGCCCATTATTACAACACTGTATATAGACATCTTTTCTATATATTTTTTTTCTTTTTTACCTTTACTAGGCAAGTCAGTTAAGAAAACATTTGTTACCATGACGGCCTACACCGGCCAAACCCAGACGACTGGGCCAATGGGACTCCCCATAACGGCCTACACCGGCCAAACCCAGACGACTGGGCCAATGGGACTCCCCATAACGGCCTACACCAGCCAAACCCAGACGACTGGGCCAATGGGACTCCCCATAACGGCCTACACCGGCCAAACCCAGACGACTGGGCCAATGGGGCTCCCCATAACGGCCTACGCCGGCCAAACCCAGACGACTGGGCCAATGGGGCTCCCCATAACGGCCTACGCCGGCCAAACCCAGACGACTGGGCCAATGGGGCTCCCCATAACGGCCTACGCCGGCCAAACCCAGACGACTGGGCCAATAGGACTCCCCATAACGGCCTACGCCGGCCAAACCCAGACGACTGGGCCAATGGGACTCCCCATAACGGCCTACACCGGCCAAACCCAGACGACTGGGCCAATGGGACTCCCCATGACGGCCTACACCGGCCAAACCCAGACGACTGGGCCAATGGGACTCCCCATAACGGCCTACACCGGCCAAACCCAGACGACTGGGCCAATGGGGCTCCCCATAACGGCCTACACCGGCCAAACCCAGACGACTGGGCCAATGGGACTCCCCATAACGGCCTACACCGGCCAAACCCAGACGACTGGGCCAATGGGACTCCCCATAACGGCCTACACCGGCCAAACCCAGACAACTGGGCCAATGGGACTCCCCATAACGGCCTACACCGGCCAAACCCAGACGACTGGGCCAATGGGACTCCCCATGACGGCCGGTTGTGATACAGCCGGGATAATATGACATTTTAAATGTCTGTAATGTTTACTGTTAATTATTATTGTTCATTTCACTTTTCTTTATTATCTATTTCACTTGCTTTGGCAATGTTAACATTCGTTTCCCATTTCAATGAAGCTCTTAAATTGAAACTGATATTGAGAGAGATGTATAGATGGAAGGAGAGAGCCCCCCAGTGGCAGAATAACTCAGTTTCTCTCCTGTGTAGACAGAATAACTCTGTTTCTCTCCTGTGTAGACAGAATAACTCTGTTTCTCTCCTCTGTAGACAGAATAACTCTGTTTCTCTCCTCTGGAGACAGAATAACTCTGTTTCTCTCCTCTGTAGACAGAATAAATCTGTTTCTCTCCTGTGTAGACAGTCTCCAGTGGTAGAATAACTCTGTTTCTCTGCATGAGAGTGTATGAATGTATGAATGTATTTCTGTGCTCTGATCCAGAGGCCTCTCTCTCACTCTTTTTTCTCACTGATCTCTCTCTCTCTTTCTCTCACCCTCCATCTCTCTCTCTCTATCTTCTGTGTGATGTAGGAACAGATGTGATTGGTTTAGGAGGAAGAAGGAGGGGCTGTCAGAAATAACATGTGGTAGGAGGGTTTGAACTAGTAGAGAGAGAGATGCAGAAATAGGGAAGTACATAGTTGTACGAACGTAAAGAGTGAGTGAGAGAGAGAGAGAGAGTACATAAGATAGTATTTAAGTTCTTATGAGTAGAGAGAGAACAGAGAGAGTTGCAGACTTGAACACGCAACATTATATCAGGACCTATAGACACCTGGACCAACCTGGAGAGAACACAACATTATATCAGGACCTATAGACACCTGGACCAACCTGGAGAGAACACAACATTATATCAGGACCTATAGACACCTGGAGAGAACACAACATTATATCAGGACCTATAGACACCTGGACCAACCTGGAGAGAACACAACATTATATCAGGACCTATAGACACCTGGAGAGAACACAACATTATATCAGGACCTATAGACACCTGGAGAGAACACAACATTATATCAGGACCTATAGACACCTGGACCAACCTGGAGAGAACACAACATTATATCAGGACCTATAGACACCTGGAGAGAACACAACATTATATCAGGACCTATAGACACCAGAGAGAACACAACATTATATCAGGACCTATAGACACCAGAGAGAACACAACATTATATCAGGACCTATAGACACCTGGACCAACCTGGAGAGAACACAACATTATATCAGGACCTATAGACACCTGGAGAGAACACAACATTATATCAGGACCTATAGACACCTGGAGAGAACACAACATTATATCAGGACCTATAGACACCTGGAGAGAACACAACATTATATCAGGACCTATAGACACCTGGAGAGAACACAACATTATATCAGGACCTATAGACACCTGGAGAGAACACAACATTATATCAGGACCTATAGACACCTGGACCAACCTGGAGAGAACACAACATTATATCAGGACCTATAGACACCTGGAGAGAACACAACATTATATGAGGACCTATAGACACCTGGACCAACCTGGAGAGAACACAACATTATATCAGGATCTATAGACACCTGGAGAGAACACAACATTATATCAGGACCTATAGACACCTGGACCAACCTGTAGAGAACACAACATTATATCAGGACCTATAGACACCTGGAGAGAACACAACATTATATCAGGACCTATAGACACCTGGACCAACCTGGAGAGAACACAACATTATATCAGGATCTATAGACACCTGGAGAGAACACAACATTATATCAGGACCTATAGACACCTGGACCAACCTGGAGAGAACACAACATTATATCAGGATCTATAGACACCTGGAGAGAACACAACATTATATCAGGATCTATAGACACCTGGAGAGAACACAACATTATATCAGGACCTATAGACACCTGGACCAACCTGTAGAGAACACAACATTATATCAGGACCTATAGACACCTGGAGAGAACACAACATTATATCAGGACCTATAGACACCTGGACCAACCTGGAGAGAACACAACATTATATCAGGATCTATAGACACCTGGAGAGAACACAACATTATATCAGGACCTATAGACACCTGGACCAACCTGGAGAGAACACAACATTATATCAGGATCTATAGACACCTGGAGAGAACACAACATTATATCAGGACCTATAGACACCTGGAGAGAACACAACATTATATCAGGACCTATAGACACCTGGACCAACCTGGAGAGAACACAACATTATATCAGGACCTATAGACACCTGGAGAGAACACAACATTATATCAGGACCTATAGACACCTGGACCAACCTGGAGAGAACACAACATTATATCAGGATCTATAGACACCTGGAGAGAACACAACATTATATCAGGACCTATAGACACCTGGACCAACCTGGAGAGAACACAACATTATATCAGGACCTATAGACACCTGGACCAACCTGGAGAGAACACAACATTATATCAGGACCTATAGACACCTGGACCAACCTGGAGAGAACACAACATTATATCAGGACCTATAGACACCTGGAGAGAACACAACATTATATCAGGACCTATAGACACCTGGACCAACCTGGAGAGAACACAACATTATATCAGGACCTATAGACACCTGGAGAGAACACAAGATTATATCAGGACCTATAGACACCTGGAGAGAACACAACATTATATCAGGACCTATAGACACCTGGACCAACCTGGAGAGAACACAACAAGATGAGGATCCTGCTGATAGTCATCCTCCTCTCCTTCATGACAGGTAATAAGCTTGTTATAACTCTCTATAACAATGTAATAACATCCAGTTAGGTTTCTTATTAAGGCTGCTACTACAGATCAGGAAACACTACGGTGTGTGTGTGTGTGTGTATGTATGTGTATGTGTGTGTATGTGTGTGTGTGTGTGTGTGTGTGTGTGTGTGTGTGTGTGTGTATGTGTGTGTGTGTGTGTGTGTGTGTGTGTGTGTGTGTGTGTGTGTGTGTACTGTGTGTTTAACTTGAGGATGCCACTGGTGTAGGAACTAACAGTAAGTACATTTATCATCTCTGTATAGTCACTTTAACTCTACCTACATGTACACATTACCTCAATTAGCCCAACTAACCGGTACCCCTCCACATTGACTCTGTACCGGTACCACCTGTATATAACCTCCACATTGACTCTGTACCGGTACCACCTGTATATAGCCTACAGACTGACTCTGTACTGGTACCACCTGTATATAGCCTCCACATTGACACTGTACTGGTACCACCTGTATATAGCCTCCACATTGACTCTGTACTGGCACCACCTGTATATAGCCTCCACATTGACTCTGTACTGGTACCACCTGTATATAGCCTCCACATTGACTCTGTACTGGTACCACCTGTATATAGCCTCCACATTGACTCTGTACTGGTACCACCTGTATGTAGCCTCCACATTGACTCTGTACTGGCACCACCTGTATATAGCCTCCACATTGACTCTGTACTGGTACCACCTGTATATAGCCTCCACATTGACTCTGTTCCGGTACCACCTGTATATAGCCTCCACATTGTCTCTGTACCGGTACCACCTGTATATAGCCTCCACATTAACTCTGTACCGGGACCACCTGTATATAGCCTCCACATTGACTCTGTACCGGTACCACCTGTATATAGCCTACACATTGACTCTGTACCGGTACCACCTGTATATAGCCTCCACATTGACTCTGTACTGGTACCACCTGTATATAGCCTCCACATCTGACTCTGTACCACCTGTATATACCACCTCTGTATATAGCCTCCACATTGACTCTGTACTGGTACCACCTGTATATAGCCTCCACATTGACTCTGTACCGGTACCACCTGTATATAGCCTCCACATTGACTCTGTACTGGTACCACCTGTATATAGCCTCCACATTGACTCTGTACTGGTACCACCTGTATATAGCCTCCACATTGACTCTGTACTGGTACCACCTGTATATAGCCTCCACATTGACTCTGTACTGGTACCACCTGTATATAGCCTCCACATTGACTCTGTACCGGTACCACCTGTATATAGCCTCCACATTGACTCTGTACCGGTACCACCTGTATATAGCCTCCACATTGACTCTGTACCGGTACCACCTGTATATAGCCTCCACATTGACTCTGTACCGGTACCACCTGTATATAGCCTCCACATTGACTCTGTACTGGTCTGTATATAGCCTCCACTGGTACCACCTGTATATAGCCTCCACATTGACTCTGTACTGGTACCCCCTGTATATAGCCTCCACATTGACTCTGCACTGGTACCACCTGTATATAGCCTCCACATTGACTCTGCACTGGTACCACCTGTATATAGCCTCCACATTGACTCTGTACTGGTACCACCTGTATATAGCCTCCACATTGACTCTGTACCGGTACCACCTGTATATAGCACATTGACTCTGTATATAACCTCCACATTGACTCTGTACCGGTACCACCTGTATATAACCTCCACATTGACTATGTACCAGTACCCCCTGTATATAACCTCCACATTGACTCTGTACCGGTACCACCTGTATATAACCTCCACATTGACTATGTACCAGTACCCCCTGTATATAACCTCCACATTGACTCTGTACCGGTACCACCTGTATATAGCCTCCACATTGACTCTGTACTGGTACCACCTGTATAAAGCCTCCCTAATGTATAAAGCCTCCCTAATGTATAAAGCCTCCACATTGACTCTGTACCGGTACCACCTGTATAAAGCCTCCACATTGACTCTGTACCGGTACCACCTGTATATAGCCTCCACATTGACTCTGTACTGGTACCACCTGTATAAAGCCTCCACATTGACTCTGTACTGGTACCACCTGTATATAGCCTCCACATTGACTCTGTACCGGTACCACCTGTATAAAGCCTCCACATTGACTCTGTACCGGTACCACCTGTATAAAGCCTCCACATTGACTCTGTACCGGTACCACCTGTATATAGCCTCCACATTGACTCTGTACCGGTACCACCTGTATAAAGCCTCCACATTGACTCTGTACTGGTACCACCTGTATATAGCCTCCACATTGACTCTGTACCGGTACCACCTGTATAAAGCCTCCACATTGACTCTGTACCGGTACCACCTGTATAAAGCCTCCACATTGACTCTGTACCGGTACCACCTGTATAAAGCCTCCACATTGACTCTGTACCGGTACCACCTGTATAAAGCCTCCACATTGACTCTGTACCGGTACCACCTGTATATAGCCTCCACATTGACTCTGTACCGGTAGCCCCCTGTATATAGCCTCCACATTGACTCTGTACTGGTACCACCTGTATAAAGCCTCCACATTGACTCTGTACTGGTACCACCTGTATAAAGCCTCCACATTGACTCTGTACCGGTACCACATGTATATAGCCTCCACATTGACTCTGTACCGGTACCACCTGTATAAAGCCTCCACATTGACTCTGTACTGGTACCACCTGTATATAGCCTCCCTACTGTATAAAGCCTCCCTACTGTATATAGCCTCCCTACTGTATATAGCCTCCCTAATGTATAAAGCCTCGCTACTGTTATTTTCAATGTCATTTTACTGTTTTATTTTACATCTTTACTTATCTATTGTTTACCTAAGGCCTATTTTTTACTTAGAAATTGCACTGTTAGGGTGATAGAGGAATTCTAAATTCCTTTATGTTTTAATTGCCAAAACCAATTTCGCACTCGTTTCTAATTCATTAATGAGGTGTAAGTTCATTAATTATGCATGAAGTTGATCGAGACCAGTCTTAAAAGCCAGGTAAGAGCGTTTAATTCCAGAGAGTACTGAAGCATACACATTTTTCCACAGGTTATAAACTGAATATGACATCATCAGTTTCCCACCCTCTCTCCGATTCTCACAAGAGCCCATTGTTTATTAGGTCTGGAACATCTCCCAGACATTTCTTATCTGTCTGAAAAGCCATAGCATCGCTCCCCCTTTCACCCCCCAAGAGGCCCAGACAATTAATTCGTTCTGCTTACATTTTCAGTTACATTAACCAATAACTTTTACTTTTCATACCATAACATAATAGTATTAGAATAAATGGTTCTAATTAATAATGTATACATAATTAATCATCTCAACCACAATTTCCTCTAACATAGGGTTAGGGGCCTGTAAGTAAGCATTTCATTGTAAGGTCTACTACACCGGTTGTATTCGGCCACGTGACAAAATAAACTTATATTTTATTTGATTTGATTAGTCTTACAAAACACCAAACCAAGAGGTATTTTCTCTTGTCTGATTGACAGGTTGTTTGAGCTCCTTCAAAGTGACAGGATACTCTGGAGGAACTGTCATCATCTACTGTCATTATTCCACAGAAGAAAGAAGTAATGAGAAATATTTCTGCTTGGGGCAGTATAGTTATATTTATAGTTTGAGTTGTGAGGATCAAATCAGAACTGGATTGAATAACACCTGGCAGCACAGTGGTAGATTCTCTCTGTATGACAACACTGGAGGAAACTACTTCAAGGTGATCATCAGACAACTGACCAGACAAGATGAAGGGACCTACTGGTGTGGAGTGGACATACCTACTGCACTTGACAGTTATACCAAGGTAGAGCTGGAGGTGAAGAAGGGTGAGAGACTTTTACTTTAACTTTATGAAATGAATTTAGCTACATATGTTATTACATGATCAGTACCACTAATCAATGAAGTCAGTCTATAGTACTAGACTAAGGTTGTGATGTGTGTTCCTGTTGACAGATGACTGCTGTGAGAAGTCAGTCTATAGTATTAGACTAAGGTTGTGATGTGTGTTCCTGTTGACAGATGACTGCTGTGAGAAGTCAGTCTATAGTACTAGACTAAGGTTGTGATGTGTGTTCCTATTGACAGATGACTGCTGTGAGAAGTCAGTCTATAGTATTAGACTAAGGTTGTGATGTGTGTTCCTATTGACAGAAGACTGCTGTGAGAAGTCAGTCTATAGTACTAGACTAAGGTTGTGATGTGTGTTCCTATTGACAGATGACTGCTGTGAGAAGTCAGTCTATAGTACTAGACTAAGGTTGTGGTGTGTGTTCCTATTGACAGATGACTGCTGTGAGAAGTCAGTCTATAGTATTAGACTAAGGTTGTGATGTGTGTTCCTGTTGACAGATGACTGCTGTGAGAAGTCAGTATTAGACTAAGGTTGTGGTGTGTGTTCCTATTGACAGATGACTGCTGTGAGAAGTCAGTATTAGACTAAGTCAGTATTAGACTAAGGTTGTGGTGTGTGTTCCTGTTGACAGATGACTGCTGTGAGAAGTCAGTCTATAGTATTAGACTAAGGTTGTGATGTGTGTTCCTGTTGACAGATGACTGCTGTGAGAAGTCAGTCTATAGTACTAGACTAAGGTTGTGGTGTGTGTTCCTATTGGCAGATGACTGCTGTGAGAAGTCAGTCTATAGTACTAGACTAAGGTTGTGATGTGTGTTCCTATTGACAGATGACTGCTGTGAGAAGTCAGTCTATAGTACTAGACTAAGGTTGTGATGTGTGTTCCTATTGACAGATGACTGCTGTGAGAAGTCAGTCTATAGTACTAGACTAAGGTTGTGATGTGTGTTCCTATTGACAGATGACTGCTGTGAGAAGTCAGTCTATAGTACTAGACTAAGGTTGTGATGTGTGTTCCTATTGACAGATGACTGCTGTGAGAAGTCCGTCTATAGTACTAGACTAAGGTTGTGATGTGTGTTCCTATTGACAGATGACTGCTGTGAGAAGTCCGTCTATAGTACTAGACTAAGGTTGTGATGTGTGTTCCTATTGACAGATGACTGCTGTGAGAAGTCAGTCTATAGTACTAGACTAAGGTTGTGGTGTGTGTTCCTATTGACAGATGACTGCTGTGAGAAGTCAGTCTATAGTATTAGACTAAGGTTGTGATGTGTGTTCCTGTTGACAGATGACTGCTGTGAGAAGTCAGTCTATAGTATTAGACTAAAGTTGTGATGTGTGTTCCTATTGACAGATGACTGATGTGAGAAGTCAGTCTATAGTATTAGACTAAGGTTGTGGTGTGTGTTCCTATTGACAGATGACTGCTGTGAGAAGTCAGTCTATAGTACTAGACTAAGGTTGTGATGTGTGTTCCTGTTGACAGATGACTGCTGTGAGAAGTCAGTCTATAGTATTAGACTAAGGTTGTGATGTGTGTTCCTGTTGACAGATGACTGCTGTGAGAAGTCAGTATTAGACTAAGTCAGTATTAGACTAAGGTTGTGGTGTGTGTTCCTGTTGACAGATGACTGCTGTGAGAAGTCAGTCTATAGTACTAGACTAAGGTTGTGGTGTGTGTTCCTATTGACAGATGACTGCTGTGAGAAGTCAGTCTATAGTACTAGACTAAGGTTGTGGTGTGTGTTCCTATTGACAGATGACTGCTGTGAGAAGTCAGTCTATAGTACTAGACTAAGGTTGTGATGTGTGTTCCTATTGACAGATGACTGCTGTGAGAAGTCAGTCACAGAGACGGCCTTTCTGGGAGGAGAAGCTACCATCAGATGCAACTATCCAGAGGACCATGAGGACAACATCAAGTATTTCTGCAAAGTAGACAGTGAATCTGACTGTGAAAACAAGATATCAGATACATATCATGAAAAACCTAGAAGATATTCTCTTTCTAAGAGAAGAAGAGAGAGATTCTCCACAGTGACCATCAGTGACCTGACTGAAGATGATACTGGGACCTACTGGTGTGGATTAGAAACCAGCAGGACAGAACAACGTTACATTACACTGATCACACAGGTGAAGTTGCGTGTTATAAGTGAGTTTAAACTTCCTCTTTCTCTTTAACATGTGACCATAAACACACAAGTTACAGTCACATCTCCAGTGTGTGACAAATGTGGTTTGATTGAAATAATTCCACAAGGACCCACCTGACCAGAATAATGTGTAAGATACCACCCAACCAGCTCCAGTTAGAGATATGCAGAGCTGTGTAAGTCATTATGTTCATATTAAGATGTTAATATGTATGTAAGTTCCTGGTTGACTGCTGTTCGGCTGTTGTATCACTTCCAGTTCTGGACCAGATCTTTACTGAGCTGTGAGATCTATCTGGACAACGAAAGAGGAAGAGGTTTTTCACAGTTCCTTTTCTCTGCCTGTCATCATCGTGGTGTACAGGACAGTTCACTGTGATGACCTCTGACCTTCTGGTCAAAGCTTTCAACGATATTTGAAAAAGGTCTTTAGGCCAGACCTACGAGCACAAGAAGTTGAAAATATATATTTTTGGTTGAGAAAATATGTTGAAAAAGACATTGTGTTTATAGGGAGTCATTGTGTTCCTCTGTGGTTCAGTTGTTTTATATCAGGACCTATAGTGCTGAACAGTGGGTTTGAAACGCCGGAATTGTAAGTTTGATTCCTGCTAGGGCCACCAAGATGGTAAATGTACGCATGACTAAGTTTCATTGGGGAAAACTAAATGCTAAATGGAATATATATTGTATTTTTTTTATTATATCATTTGACAAGATAATATGTCATTCATGATGTTTTCACCTCAGTGATGTCCAGGTCTCCTGCAACACCGTCCTCACCAACCTCTTCATCCACCCCAGGGACCTCCACTTACCCTGTTCCCTCATCTATCTCCCCTTCATCATCCACATCATCATCAATCCCAATAGTGCTTGTAATGATCATGGTGTCTGTCAGTCTGGCTGTGTTGGTGTTAACTGTCATCCTGTTCACCGTCTACAGATGGAAATGTAACAAGGTGCAAGGTATGTTTCAGACACACAGGCAGGCAAACACACACTCAAGCACACACACACACACACACACACACACACACACACACACACACACACACACACACACACACACACACACACACACACACACACACACACACAGAACATAACAAGTGTGTATTCTGTTATAGATGTTGTGTGTTCCCAAGGGCCGGCTTCTTCCAGCAGACAGACCTCTAGCAGACCAAACACCAACCCAGGAAACAGTGAGGAGGTGAGGGGTTGAATGTTAGGAGTGGGTGGTTGGGCATGGGGGTGTCTGCTGGGATCACAGATTAACAGATTTAACCAAACCATTCAGATCATCACCTGCACCAATTCATCAAATGTATTTATACAACAAGACGACAGAATATATCATGTTCATATTTAACCAAATAAGGACAAGAGACAGAAATACACTGTCTGATGGTTCTGATTATGGACTAATGACTCCATTGTCTGATGGTACTGATTATGGACTAATGACTCTACTGATGGTACTGATTATGGACTAATGACTCTACTGTCTGATAGTACTGATTATGGACTAATGACTCTACTGTCTGATGGTACTGATTATGGACTAATGACTCTACTGTCTGATAGTACTGATTATGGACTAATGACTCTACTGTCTGATGGTACTGATTATGGACTAATGACTCTACTGATGGTACTGATTATGGACTAATGACTCTACTGATGGTACTGATTATGGACTAATGACTCTACTGTCTGATAGTACTGATTATGGACTAATAACTCTACTGATGGTACTGATTATGGACTAATGACTGATGGTACTATTATGGACTAATGACTCTACTGTGGTACTGATTATGGACTAATGACTCTACTGATGGTACTGATTATGGACTAATACTCTACTGATGGTACTGATTATGGACTAATAACTCTCTGATGGTACTGATTATGGACTAATGACTCTACTGTCTGATGGTACTGATTATGGACTAATGACTCTACTGTCTGATGGTACTGATTATGGACTAATGACTCTACTGATGGTACTGATTATGGACTAATACTGTCTGATAGTACTGATTATGGACTAATAACTCTACTGATGGTACTGATTATGGACTAATGACTCTACTGATGGTACTGATTATGGACTAATAACTCTACTGATGGTACTGATTATGGACTAATAACTCTACTGATGGTACTGATTATGGACTAATGACTCTACTGATGGTACTGATTATGGACTAATGACTCTACTGATGGTACTGATTATGGACTAATACTCTACTGATGGTACTGATTATGGACTAATGACTGTACTGATGGTACTGATTATGGACTAATGACTCTACTGATGGTACTGATTATGGACTAATGACTCTACTGATGGTACTGATTATGGACTAATAACTCTACTGATGGTACTGATTATGGACTAATAACTGTCTGATGGTACTGATTATGGACTAATAACTCTACTGATGGTACTGATTATGGACTAATAACTCTACTGTCTGATAGTACTGATTATGGACTAATGACTCTACTGATGGTACTGATTATGGACTAATGACTCTACTGATGGTACTGATTATGGACTAATGACTCTACTGATGGTACTGATTATGGACTAATGACTCTACTGATGGTACTGATTATGGACTAATAACTCTACTGATGGTACTGATTATGGACTAATGACTCTACTGATGGTACTGATTATGGACTAATGACTCTATGGTACTGATGATTATGATTATGGACTAATGACTCTACTGATGGTACTGATTATGGACTAATGACTCTACTGTCTGATGGTACTGATTATGGACTAATAACTGTCTGATGGTACTGATTATGGACTAATAACTCTCTGATGGTACTGATTATGGACTAATGACTCTACTGATGGTTCTGATTATGGACTAATGACTCTACTGATGGTACTGATTATGGACTAATGACTCTACTGTCTGATAGTACTGATTATGGACTAATGACTCTACTGTCTGATGGTACTGATTATGGACTAATGATGATTATGTATGATTATTATGGACTAATAACTGTCTGATGGTACTGATTATGGACTAATGACTCTACTGATGGTACTGATTATGGACTAATGACTCTACTGATGGTACTGATTATGGACTAATGACTCTACTGATGGTACTGATTATGGACTAATGACTCTACTGTCTGATGGTACTGATTATGGATGGTACTATTATGGACTCTACTGTCTGATGGTACTGATTATGGACTAATGAACTGTCTGATGGTACTGATTATGGACTAATGACTCTACTGATGGTACTGATTATGGACTAATGACTCTACTGTCTGATGGTACTGATTATGGACTAATGACTCTACTGATGGTACTGATTATGGACTAATGACTCTACTGTCTGATAGTACTGATTATGGACTAATAACTCTACTGATGGTACTGATTATGGACTAATGACTCTACTGTCTGATAGTACTGATTATGGACTAATAACTCTACTGATGGTATTGATTATGGACTAATAACTGTCTGATGGTACTGATTATGGACTAATAACTGTCTGATGGTACTGATTATGGACTAATGACTCTACTGATGGTACTGATTATGGACTAATGACTCTACTGATGGTACTGATTATGGACTAATGACTCTACTGATGGTACTGATTATGGACTAATGACTCTACTGTCTGATGGTACTGATTATGGACTAATGACTCTACTGATGGTACTGATTATGGACTAATGACTCTACTGTCTGATGGTACTGATTATGGACTAATGACTCTACTGTCTGATGGTACTGATTATGGACTAATGACTCTACTGTCTGATGGTACTGATTATGGACTAATGACTCTACTGATGGTACTGATTATGGACTAATGACTCTACTGATTGTACTGATTATGTACTGATTACTGATTATGACTAATGACTCTACTGATGGTACTGATTATGGACTAATAACTCTACTGATGGTACTGATTATGGACTAATAACTCTACTGATGGTACTGATTATGGACTAATAGCTCTACTGATGGTACTGATTATGGACTAATAACTGTCTGATGGTACTGATTATGGACTAATAACTCTCTGATGGTACTGATTATGGACTAATGACTCTACTGTCTGATGGTACTGATTATGGACTAATGACTCTACTGATGGTACTGATTATGGACTAATAACTGTCTGATGGTACTGATTATGGACTAATGACTCTACTGATTGATGGTACTCTGATGGTATGGACTAATGACTGTCTGATGGTACTGATTATGGACTAATGACTCTACTGTCTGATAGTACTGATTATGGACTAATGACTCTACTGATGGTACTGATTATGGACTAATGACTCTACTGATGGTACTGATTATGGACTAATGACTCTACTGTCTGATGGTACTGATTATGGACTAATGACTCTACTGATGGTACTGATTATGGACTAATGACTCTACTGATGGTACTGATTATGGACTAATGACTCTACTGTCTGATGGTACTGATTATGGACTAATGACTACTGTCTGATGGTACTGATTATGGACTAATGACTCTACTGACTGATTATGGACTAATGACTCTACTGATGGTACTGATTATGGACTAATGACTCTACTGATGGTACTGATTATGGACTAATGACTCTACTGATGGTACTGATTATGGACTAATAACTCTACTGATGGTACTGATTATGGACTAATGACTCTACTGTCTGATGGTACTGATTATGGACTAATGACTCTACTGATGGTACTGATTATGGACTAATAACTCTACTGATGGTACTGATTATGGACTAATAACTGTCTGATGGTACTGATTATGGACTAATAACTCTACTGATGGTACTGATTATGGACTAATGACTCTACTGATGGTACTGATTATGGACTAATGACTCTACTGATGGTACTGATTATGGACTAATGACTCTACTGATGGTACTGATTATGGACTAATGACTCTACTGATAGTACTGATTATGGACTAATGATGGTACTGATTATGGACTAATGACTCTACTGTCTGATGGTACTGATTATGGACTAATAACTGACTCTGATGGTACTGATTATGGACTAATGACTCTACTGGGTAGTACTGATTATGGACTAATGACTCTACTGATGGTACTGATTATGGTACTATTATGACTCTACTGTCTGATAGTACTGATTATGGACTAATGACTCTACTGTCTGATAGTACTGATTATGGACTAATGACTCTAATGATTATGGACTAATACTGTCTGATGGTACTGATTATGGACTAATAACTCTCTGATGGTACTGATTATGGACTAATAACTGTCTGATGGTACTGATTATGGACTAATGACTCTACTGATGGTACTGATTATGGACTAATGACTCTACTGATGGTACTGATTATGGACTAATGACTGACTGATTATGGTACTGATTATGGACTAATGACTCTACTGATGGTACTGATTATGGACTAATGACTGATTGATGGTACTGATTATGGACTAATGACTACTGTCTGATGGTACTGATTATGGACTAATAACTCTACTGATGGTACTGATTATGGACTAATGACTCTACTGATAGTACTGATTATGGACTAATGACTCTACTGATGGTACTGATTATGGACTAATGACTCTACTGATAGTACTGATTATGGACTAATGACTCTACTGTCTGATGGTACTGATTATGGACTAATGACTCTACTGTCTGATGGTACTGATTATGGACTAATAACTCTACTGATGGTACTGATTATGGACTAATAACTGTCTGATGGTACTGATTATGGACTAATAACTCTACTGATGGTACTGATTATGGACTAATGACTCTACTGATAGTACTGATTATGGACTAATAACTGTCTGATGGTACTGATTATGGACTAATGACTCTACTGATATAGTACTGATTATGGACTAATGACTCTACTGTACTGATTATGGACTAATGACTCTACTGTCTGATGGTACTGATTATGGACTAATGACTCTACTGTCTGATGGTACTGATTATGGACTAATAACTCTACTGATGGTACTGATTATGGACTAATAACTCTGACTAGTACTGATTATGGACTAATAACTGTCTGATGGTACTGATTATGGACTAATGACTCTACTGATGGTACTGATTATGGACTAATAACTGATGGTACTGATTATGGACTAATGACTCTACTGATGGTACTGATTATGGACTAATGACTCTACTGATGGTACTGATTATGGACTAATGACTCTACTGTCTGATAGTACTGATTATGGACTAATAACTCTACTGATGGTACTGATTATGGACTAATGACTCTACTGTCTGATAGTACTGATTATGGACTAATAACTCTACTGATGGTACTGATTATGGACTAATGACTCTACTGTCTGATAGTACTGATTATGGACTAATGACTCTACTGTCTGATGGTACTGATTATGGACTAATGACTCTACTGATGGTTCTGATTATGGACTAATAACTGTCTGATAGTACTGATTATGGACTAATAACTGTCTGATGGTACTGATTATGGACTAATAACTGTCTGATGGTACTGATTATGGACTAATGACTCTACTTATGGTACTGATTATGGACTAATGACTCTACTGATTAGTACTGATTATGGACTAATGACTCTACTGATGGTACTGATTATGGACTAATGACTCTACTGATGGTACTGATTATGGACTAATACTCTGTCTGATGGTACTGATTATGGACTAATAACTCTACTGTCTGATGGTACTGATTATGGACTAATGACTCTACTGATGGTACTGATTATGGACTAATGACTCTACTGTCTGATAGTACTGATTATGGACTAATAACTCTACTGATGGTACTGATTATGGACTAATGACTCTACTGTCTGATAGTACTGATTATGGACTAATAACTCTACTGATGGTATTGATTATGGACTGAACTTATGGTACTGATTATGGACTACTAACTGTCTGATGGTACTGATTATGGACTAATGACTCTACTGTCTGATAGTACTGATTATGGACTAATGACTCTACTGATGATTATGGACTAATGACTCTACTGATTACTGATTATGGACTAATGACTCTACTGATGGTACTGATTATGGACTAATGACTCTACTGTCTGATGGTACTGATTATGGACTAATGACTCTACTGATGGTACTGATTATGGACTAATGACTCTACTGATGGTACTGATTATGGACTAATGACTCTACTGTCTGATGGTACTGATTATGGACTAATGACTCTACTGTCTGATGGTACTGATTATGGACTAATGACTCTACTGATTATGGTACTGTCTGATGGTTATTATGGACTAATGACTCTACTGTCTGATGTACTGATTATGGACTAATGACTCTACTTATAGTATGGTACTGATTATGGACTAATGACTCTACTGATGGTACTGATTATGGACTAATGACTCTACTGATGGTACTGATTATGGACTAATGACTCTACTGATGGTACTGATTATGGACTAATGACTCTACTGATGGTACTGATTATGGACTAATGACTCTGTCTGATGGTACTGATTATGGACTAATGACTTGATGGTACTGATTATGGACTAATGACTCTACTGATGGTACTGATTATGGACTAATGACTCTACTGATGGTACTGATTATGATTATGGACTAATGACTCTACTGATGGTACTGATTATGGACTAATAACTGTCTGATGGTACTGATTATGGACTAATAACTCTACTGATGGTACTGATTATGGACTAATGACTCTACTGTCTGATAGTACTGATTATGGACTAATAACTCTACTGATGGTACTGATTATGGACTAATAACTGTCTGATGGTACTGATTATGGACTAATGACTGTCTGATGGTACTGATTATGGACTAATGACTCTACTGATAGTACTGATTATGGACTAATGACTCTACTGATGGTACTGATTATGGACTAATGACTCTACTGATGGTACTGATTATGGACTAATGACTCTACTGATGGTACTGATTATGGACTAATGACTCTACTGTTATGGACTAATGACTGATGGTACTGATTATGGACTAATGACTCTACTGTCTGATGTACTGATTATGGACTAATGACTCTACTGTCTGATGGTACTGATTATGGACTAATGACTCTAATGGTACTGTTATGGACTGATGGTACTGATTATGGACTAATGACTCTACTGTCTGATAGTACTGATTATGGACTAATGACTCTACTGATGGTACTGATTATGGACTAATGACTCTACTGATGGTACTGATTATGGACTAATAACTCTACTGATGGTACTGATTATGGACTAATGACTCTCTGATGGTACTGATTATGGACTAATGACTCTACTGATAGTACTGATTATGGACTAATGACTCTACTGATAGTACTGATTATGGACTAATGACTCTACTGTCTGATAGTACTGATTGTGAACTAATGACTCTACTGATGGTTCTGATTATGGACTAATAACTGTCTGATAGTACTGATTATGGACTAATAACTGTCTGATGGTACTGATTATGGACTACTAACTGTCTGATGGTACTGATTATGGACTAATGACTCTACTGATGGTATTGATTACGGACTAATAACTGTCTGATGGTACTGATTATGGACTAATGACTGTGTGAATGTACTGATTATGGACTAATGACTCTACTGTCTGATAGTACTGATTATGGACTAATGACTCTACTGATGGTTCTGATTATGGACTAATGACTCTACTGTCTGATAGTACTGATTATGGACTAATAACTCTACTGATGGTACTGATTATGGACTAATGACTCTACTGTCTGATAGTACTGATTATGGACTAATAACTCTACTGATGGTATTGATTATGGACTAATAACTGTCTGATGGTACTGATTATGGACTACTAACTGTCTGATGGTACTGATTATGGACTAATGACTCTACTGTCTGATAGTACTGATTATGGACTCATGACTCCACTGATGGTACTGATTATGGACTAATGACTCTACTGATGGTACTGATTATGGACTAATGACTCCACTGTCTGATGGTACTGATTATGGACTAATGACTCTACTGATGGTACTGATTATGGACTAATGACTCTACTGATGGTACTGATTATGGACTAATGACTCTACTGTCTGATGGTACTGATTATGGACTAATGACTCTACTGTCTGATGGTATTGATTATGGACTAATGACTCTACTGAAGGTACTGATTATGGACTCATGACTCTACTGATTGTACTGATTATGGACTAATGACTCTACTGATGGTACTGATTATGGACTAATAACTCTACTGATGGTACTGATTATGGACTAATAACTCTACTGATGGTACTGATTATGGACTAATAACTGTCTGATGGTACTGATTATGGACTAATAACTCTACTGATGGTACTGATTATGGACTAATGACTCTACTGTCTGATGGTACTGATTATGGACTAATAACTCTACTGATGGTACTGATTATGGACTAATGACTCTACTGTCTGATAGTACTGATTGTGAACTAATGACTCTACTGATGGTTCTGATTATGGACTAATAACTGTCTGATAGTACTGATTATGGACTAATAACTGTCTGATGGTACTGATTATGGACTACTAACTGTCTGATGGTACTGATTATGGACTAATGACTCTACTGTCTGATAGTACTGATTATGGACTAATGACTCTAATGGACTACTGATTATGGACTAATGACTCTACTGTCTGATAGTACTGATTATGGACTAATGACTCTACTGTCTGATAGTACTGATTATGGACTAATGACTCTACTGATAGTACTGATTATGGACTAATGACTCTACTGATAGTACTGATTATGGACTAATGACTCTACTGTCTGATGGTACTGATTATGGACTAATGATTGTGTGATGGTACTGATTATGGACTAATGACTCTACTGTCTGATAGTACTGATTATGGACTAATGACTCTACTGATAGTACTGATTATGGACTAATGCCTCTACTGATAGTACTGATTATGGACTAATGACTCTACTGATAGTACTGATTATGGACTAATGACTCTACTGATAGTACTGATTATGGACTAATGACTCTACTGTCTGATGGTACTGATTGTGAACTAATGACTCTACTGTCTGATGGTACTGATTATGGACTAATAACTCTACTGATAGTACTGATTATGGACTAATAACTGTCTGATAGTACTGATTATGGACTAATAACTGTCTGATAGTACTGATTATGGACTAATGACTCTACTGATAGTACTGATTATGGACTAATAACTGTCTGATAGTACTGATTATGGACTAATGACTCTACTTATAGTACTGATTATGGACTAATGACTCTACTGATAGTACTGATTATGGACTAATGACTCTACTGATGGTACTGATTATGGACTAATGACTCTACTGTCTGATAGTACTGATTATGGACTAATAACTGTACTGATGGTACTGATTATGGACTAATGACTCTACTGTCTGATAGTACTGATTGTGAACTAATGACTCTACTGATGGTTCTGATTATGGACTAATGACTCTACTGTCTGATAGTACTGATTATGGACTAATGACTCTACTGTCTGATAGTACTGATTGTGAACTAATGACTCTACTGATGGTTCTGATTATGGACTAATAACTGTCTGATAGTACTGATTATGGACTAATAACTGTCTGATAGTACTGATTATGGACTAATAACTGTCTGATAGTACTGATTATGGACTAATGACTCTACTTATAGTACTGATTATGGACTAATGACTCTACTGATAGTACTGATTATGGACTAATGACTCTACTGATGGTACTGATTATGGACTAATGACTCTACTGATAGTACTGATTATGGACTAATTACTCTGACTGATGGTACTGATTATGGACTAATGACTACTGTCTGATAGTACTGATTATGGACTAATAACTCTACTGATAGTACTGATTATGGACTAATGCCTCTACTGATAGTACTGATTATGGACTAATGACTCTACTGATAGTACTGATTATGGACTAATGACTCTACTGATAGTACTGATTATGGACTAATGACTCTACTGTCTGATGTACTGATTATGGACTAATGACTCTACTGTCTGATGGTACTGATTATGGACTAATAACTCTACTGATAGTACTGATTATGGACTAATAACTGTCTGATAGTACTGATTATGGACTAATAACTGTCTGATAGTACTGATTATGGACTAATGACTCTACTGATAGTACTGATTATGGACTAATAACTGTCTGATAGTACTGATTATGGACTAATGACTCTACTTATAGTACTGATTATGGACTAATGACTCTACTGATAGTACTGATTATGGACTAATGACTCTACTGTCTGATGGTACTGATTGTGAACTAATGACTCTACTGTCTGATGGTACTGATTATGGACTAATAACTCTACTGATAGTACTGATTATGGACTAATAACTGTCTGATAGTACTGATTATGGACTAATAACTGTCTGATAGTACTGATTATGGACTAATGACTCTACTGATAGTACTGATTATGGACTAATAACTGTCTGATAGTACTGATTATGGACTAATGACTCTACTTATAGTACTGATTATGGACTAATGACTCTACTGATAGTACTGATTATGGACTAATGACTCTACTGTCTGATAGTACTGATTATGGACTAATAACTGTACTGATGGTACTGATTATGGACTAATGACTCTACTGTCTGATAGTACTGATTGTGAACTAATGACTCTACTGATGGTTCTGATTATGGACTAATGACTCTACTGTCTGATAGTACTGATTATGGACTAATGACTCTACTGTCTGATAGTACTGATTGTGAACTAATGACTCTACTGATGGTTCTGATTATGGACTAATAACTGTCTGATAGTACTGATTATGGACTAATAACTGTCTGATAGTACTGATTATGGACTAATAACTGTCTGATAGTACTGATTATGGACTAATGACTCTACTTATAGTACTGATTATGGACTAATGACTCTACTGATAGTACTGATTATGGACTAATGACTCTACTGATGGTACTGATTATGGACTAATGACTCTACTGATAGTACTGATTATGGACTAATTACTCTGTCTGATGGTACTGATTATGGACTAATGACTACTGTCTTATGGTACTGATTATGGACTAATGACTCTACTGATGGTACTGATTATGGACTCATGACTGTCTGATAGTACTGATTATGGACTAATAACTGTCTGATAGTACTGATTATGGACTAATGACTCTACTGATAGTACTGATTATGGACTAATAACTGTCTGATAGTACTGATTATGGACTAATGACTCTACTGATGGTACTGATTATGGACTAATGACTCTACTGATGGTACTGATTATGGACTAATGACTCTACTGATAGTACTGATTATGGACTAATGACTCTACTGTCTGATGGTACTGATTATGGACTAATAACTCTACTGATGGTACTGATTATGGACTAATGACTCTACTGTCTGATAGTACTGATTATGGACTAATAACTCTACTGATGGTACTGATTATGGACTAATGACTCTACTGTCTGATAGTACTGATTATGGACTAATGACTCTACTGTCTGATAGTACTGATTATGGACTAATGACTCTACTGATGGTTCTGATTATGGACTAATAACTGTCTGATAGTACTGATTATGGACTAATAACTGTCTGATAGTACTGATTATGGACTAATAACTGTCTGATGGTACTGATTATGGACTAATGACTCTACTGATAGTACTGATTATGGACTAATGACTCTACTGATAGTACTGATTATGGACTAATGACTCTACTGATGGTACTGATTATGGACTAATGACTCTACTGATAGTACTGATTATGGACTAATACTCTGTCTGATGGTACTGATTATGGACTAATGACTCTACTGTCTGATAGTACTGATTATGGACTAATAACTCTACTGATAGTACTGATTATGGACTAATGACTCTACTGATAGTACTGATTATGGACTAATGACTCTACTGATGGTACTGATTATGGACTAATGACTCTACTGATGGTACTGATTATGGACTAATGACTCTACTGATGGTACTGATTATGGACTAATGACTCTACTGTCTGATGGTACTGATTATGGACTAATAACTCTACTGATAGTACTGATTATGGACTAATAACTGTCTGATGGTACTGATTATGGACTAATAACTGTCTGATAGTACTGATTATGGACTAATGACTCTACTGATGGTACTGATTATGGACTAATAACTGTCTGATAGGTACTGATTATGGACTAATGACTCTACTGATGGTACTGATTATGGACTAATGACTCTACTGATGGTACTGATTATGGACTAATGACTCTACTGTCTGATGGTACTGATTATGGACTAATGACTCTACTGTCTGATGGTACTGATTATGGACTAATGACTCTACTGTCTGATGGTACTGATTATGGACTAATAACTCTACTGATAGTACTGATTATGGACTAATGACTCTACTGATAGTACTGATTATGGACTAATGACTCTACTGATAGTACTGATTATGGACTAATAACTGTCTGATGGTACTGATTATGGACTAATGACTCTACTGATAGTACTGATTATGGACTAATGACTCTACTGATAGTACTGATTATGGACTAATGACTCTACTGTCTGATAGTACTGATTATGGACTAATAACTGTACTGATGGTACTGATTATGGACTAATGACTCTACTGTCTGATAGTACTGATTGTGAACTAATGACTCTACTGATGGTTCTGATTATGGACTAATGACTCTACTGTCTGATAGTACTGATTATGGACTAATGACTCTACTGTCTGATAGTACTGATTGTGAACTAATGACTCTACTGATGGTTCTGATTATGGACTAATAACTGTCTGATAGTACTGATTATGGACTAATAACTGTCTGATAGTACTGATTATGGACTAATAACTGTCTGATAGTACTGATTATGGACTAATGACTCTACTTATAGTACTGATTATGGACTAATGACTCTACTGATAGTACTGATTATGGACTAATGACTCTACTGATGGTACTGATTATGGACTAATGACTCTACTGATAGTACTGATTATGGACTAATTACTCTGTCTGATGGTACTGATTATGGACTAATGACTACTGTCTTATGGTACTGATTATGGACTAATGACTCTACTGATGGTACTGATTATGGACTCATGACTCTACTGATGGTACTGATTATGGACTAATGACTCTACTGATGGTACTGATTATGGACTAATAACTCTACTGATGGTACTGATTATGGACTAATAACTGTCTGATGGTACTGATTATGGACTAATAACTCTACTGATGGTACTGATTATGGACTAATAACTCTACTGTCTGATAGTACTGATTATGGACTAATGACTCTACTGATGGTTCTGATTATGGACTAATAACTGTCTGATGGTACTGATTATGGACTAATGACTGTGTGATGGTACTGATTATGGACTAATGACTCTACTGTCTGATAGTACTGATTATGGACTAATGACTCTACTGATGGTACTGATTATGGACTAATGACTCTACTGATGGTACTGATTATGGACTAATGACTCTACTGATAGTACTGATTATGGACTAATGACTCTACTGATGGTACTGATTATGGACTAATGACTCTACTGTCTGATGGTACTGATTATGGACTAATGACTCTACTGTCTGATGGTATTGATTATGGACTAATGACTCTACTGATAGTACTGATTATGGACTCATGACTCTACTGATTGTACTGATTATGGACTAATGACTCTACTGATGGTACTGATTATGGACTAATAACTCTACTGATGGTACTGATTATGGACTAATAACTCTACTGATGGTACTGATTATGGACTAATAGCTCTACTGATGGTACTGATTATGGACTAATAACTGTCTGATGGTACTGATTATGGACTAATGACTCTACTGTCTGATAGTACTGATTATGGACTAATGACTCTACTGATGGTTCTGATTATGGACTAATGACTCTACTGTCTGATAGTACTGATTATGGACTAGTAACTCTACTGATGGTACTGATTATGGACTAATGACTCTACTGTCTGATAGTACTGATTATGGACGAATAACTCTACTGATGGTACTGATTATGGACTAATAACTGTCTGATGGTACTGATTATGGACTAATAACTGTCTTATGGTGACTAATGACTCTACTGATTATGGACTAATACTGTCTGATGGTACTGATTATGGACTAATGACTCTACTGATGGTACTGATTATGGACTAATGACTCTACTGATGGTACTGATTATGGACTAATAATTATGGTACTGATTATGGACTAATGACTCTACTGATGGTACTGATTATGGACTAATGACTCTACTGTCTGATGGTACTGATTATGGACTAATGACTCTACTGATGGTACTGATTATGGACTAATGACTCTACTGTCTGATGGTACTGATTATGGACTAATACTCTCTGATGGTACTGATTATGGACTAATGACTCTACTGACTGATTATGGACTAATGACTCTACTGATGGTACTGATTATGGACTAATGACTCTACTGATGGTACTGATTATGGACTAATAACTCTACTGATGGTACTGATTATGGACTAATGAACTGTCTGATGGTACTGATTATGGACTAATAACTCTACTGATGGTACTGATTATGGACTAATAACTCTACTGTCTGATAGTACTGATTATGGACTAATGACTCTACTGATGGTACTGATTATGGACTAATAACTGTCTGATGGTACTGATTATGGACTAATGACTCTACTGTCTGATAGTACTGATTATGGACTAATGACTCTACTGATGGTACTGATTATGGACTAATGACTTACTGGATAGTACTGATTATGGACTAGTAACTCTACTGATGGTACTGATTATGGACTAATGACTCTACTGTCTGATAGTACTGATTATGGACTCATGACTCTACTGATTGTACTGATTATGGACTCATGACTCTACTGATGGTACTGATTATGGACTAATGACTCTACTGATGGTACTGATTATGGACTAATAACTCTACTGATGGTACTGATTATGGACTAGTAACTCTACTGATGGTACTGATTATGGACTAATAACTCTACTGTCTGATAGTACTGATTATGGACTAATGACTCTACTGATGGTTCTGATTATGGACTAATGACTCTACTGTCTGATGGTACTGATTATGGACTAATAACTGTCTGATGGTACTGATTATGGACTAATACCTGTCTTATGGTACTGATTATGGACTAATGACTCTACTGATGGTACTGATTATGGACTAATGACTCTACTGATGGTACTGATTATGGACTAATAACTCTACTGATGGTACTGATTATGGACTAATAACTGTCTGATGGTACTGATTATGGACTAATAACTCTACTGATGGTACTGATTATGGACTAATAACTCTACTGTCTGATGGATTATGGACTGACTTATGGATGGTACTGATTATGGACTAATAACTGTCTGATGGTACTGATTATGGACTAATACCTGTCTGATAGTACTGATTATGGACTAATGACTCTACTGATGGTTCTGATTATGGACTAATGACTCTACTGATGGTACTGATTATGGACTAATGACTCTACTGTCTGATAGTACTGATTATGGACTAATGACTCTACTGTCTGATGGTACTGATTATGGACTAATAACTGTCTGATGGTACTGATTATGGACTAATTCCTGTCTTATGGTACTGATTATGGACTAATGACTCTACTGATGGTTCTGATTATGGACTAATGACTCTACTGATGGTACTGATTATGGACTAATGACTCTACTGTCTGATAGTACTGATTATGGACTAATGACTCTACTGTCTGATGGTACTGATTATGGACTAATAACTCTACTGATGGTACTGATTATGGACTAATAACTGTCTGATGGTACTGATTATGGACTAATGACTCTACTGATGGTTCTGATTATGGACTAATGACTCTACTGTCTGATAGTACTGATTATGGACTAATAACTCTACTGATGGTACTGATTATGGACTAATGACTCTACTGTCTGATAGTACTGATTATGGACTAATAACTCTACTGATGGTATTGATTATGGACTAATAACTGTCTGATGGTACTGATTATGGACTACTAACTGTCTGATGGTACTGATTATGGACTAATGACTCTACTGATCTGATTATGTACTGATTATGGACTCTGACTGATGATGGTACTGATTATGGACTAATGACTCTACTGATGGTACTGATTATGGACTAATGACTCCACTGTCTGATGGTACTGATTATGGACTAATGACTCTACTGTCTGATGGTACTGATTATGGACTAATGACTCTACTGATGGTACTGATTATGGACTAATGACTCTACTGTCTGATGGTACTGATTATGGACTAATGACTCTACTGTCTGATGGTATTGATTATGGACTAATGACTCTACTGAAGGTACTGATTATGGACTCATGACTCTACTGATTGTACTGATTATGGACTAATGACTCTACTGATGGTACTGATTATGGACTAATAACTCTACTGATGGTACTGATTATGGACTAATAACTGTCTGATGGTACTGATTATGGACTAATAACTCTACTGATGGTACTGATTATGGACTAATGACTCTACTGTCTGATGGTACTGATTATGGACTAATAACTCTACTGATGGTACTGATTATGGACTAATGACTCTACTGTCTGATAGTACTGATTATGGACTAATAACTCTACTGATGGTACTGATTATGGACTAATAACTGTCTGATGGTACTGATTATGGACTAATAACTGTCTGATGGTACTGATTATGGACTAATGACTCTACTGATGGTACTGATTATGGACTAATGACTCTACTGTCTGATGGTACTGATTATGGACTAATGACTCTACTGATGGTACTGATTATGGACTAATGACTCTACTGATGGTACTGATTATGGACTAATGACTCTACTGTCTGATGGTACTGATTATGGACTAATGACTCTACTGTCTGATGGTACTGATTATGGACTAATGACTCTACTGATAGTACTGATTATGGACTCATGACTCTACTGATTGTACTGATTATGGACTAATGACTCTACTGATGGTACTGATTATGGACTAATAACTCTACTGATGGTACTGATTATGGACTAATAACTCTACTGATGGTACTGATTATGGACTAATAACTGTCTGATGGTACTGATTATGGACTAATAACTCTACTGATGGTACTGATTATGGACTAATGACTCTACTGTCTGATAGTACTGATTATGGACTAATGACTCTACTGTCTGATAGTACTGATTGTGAACTAATGACTCTACTGATGGTTCTGATTATGGACTAATAACTGTCTGATGGTACTGATTATGGACTACTAACTGTCTGATGGTACTGATTATGGACTAATGACTCTACTGTCTGATAGTACTGATTATGGACTAATGACTCTACTGATGGTATTGATTACGGACTAATAACTGTCTGATGGTACTGATTATGGACTAATGACTGTGTGAATGTACTGATTATGGACTAATGACTCTACTGTCTGATAGTACTGATTATGGACTAATGACTCTACTGTCTGATAGTACTGATTATGGACTAATGACTCTACTGATAGTACTGATTATGGACTAATGACTCTACTGATAGTACTGATTATGGACTAATGACTCTACTGATAGTACTGATTATGGACTAATGACTCTACTGTCTGATGGTACTGATTATGGACTAATGATTGTGTGATGGTACTGATTATGGACTAATGACTCTACTGTCTGATAGTACTGATTATGGACTAATGACTCTACTGATAGTACTGATTATGGACTAATGACTCTACTGATAGTACTGATTATGGACTAATGACTCTACTGATAGTACTGATTATGGACTAATGACTCTACTGATAGTACTGATTATGGACTAATGACTCTACTGTCTGATGGTACTGATTGTGAACTAATGACTCTACTGTCTGATGGTACTGATTATGGACTAATAACTCTACTGATAGTACTGATTATGGACTAATAACTGTCTGATAGTACTGATTATGGACTAATAACTGTCTGATAGTACTGATTATGGACTAATGACTCTACTGATAGTACTGATTATGGACTAATAACTGTCTGATAGTACTGATTATGGACTAATGACTCTACTGATAGTACTGATTATGGACTAATGACTCTACTGATAGTACTGATTATGGACTAATGACTCTACTGATGGTACTGATTATGGACTAATGACTCTACTGTCTGATCGTACTGATTATGGACTAATAACTACTGATAGTACTGATTATGGACTAATGACTCTACTGATGGTATTGATTACGGACTAATAACTGTCTGATGGTACTGATTATGGACTAATGACTGTGTGATGGTACTGATTATGGACTAATGACTCTACTGTCTGATAGTACTGATTATGGACTAATGACTCTACTGATGGTATTGATTATGGACTAATAACTGTACTGATGGTACTGATTATGGACTAATGACTCTACTGATAGTACTGATTATGGACTAATGACTCTACTGATGGTACTGATTATGGACTAATGACTCTACTGTCTGATAGTACTGATTATGGACTAATGACTCTACTGTCTGATAGTACTGATTGTGAACTAATGACTCTACTGATGGTTCTGATTATGGACTAATAACTGTCTGATAGTACTGATTATGGACTAATAACTGTCTGATAGTACTGATTATGGACTAATAACTGTCTGATAGTACTGATTATGGACTAATGACTCTACTTATAGTACTGATTATGGACTAATGACTCTACTGATAGTACTGATTATGGACTAATGACTCTACTGATGGTACTGATTATGGACTAATAATTCTACTGTCTGATAGTACTGATTATGGACTAATAACTCTACTGATAGTACTGATTATGGACTAATGACTCTACTGATAGTACTGATTATGGACTAATGACTCTACTGATAGTACTGATTATGGACTAATGACTCTACTGATAGTACTGATTATGGACTAATGACTCTACTGATGGTACTGATTATGGACTAATGACTCTACTGATAGTACTGATTATGGACTAATTACTCTGTCTGATGGTACTGATTATGGACTAATGACTACTGTCTGATAGTACTGATTATGGACTAATAACTCTACTGATAGTACTGATTATGGACTAATGACTCTACTGATGGTACTGATTATGGACCAATGACTCTGTCTGATGGTACTGATTATGGACTAATGACTCTACTGATAGTACTGATTATGGACTAATGACTCTACTGATGGTACTGATTATGGACCAATGACTCTACTGATGGTACTGATTATGGACTAATGACTCTACTGATAGTACTGATTATGGACTAATGACTCTACTTATAGTACTGATTATGGACTAATGACTCTACTGATAGTACTGATTATGGACTAATGACTCTGTCTGATGGTACTGATTATGGACTAATGACTCTACTGATAGTACTGATTATGGACTAATGACTCTACTTATAGTACTGATTATGGACTAATGACTCTACTGATAGTACTGATTATGGACTAATGACTCTACTGATGGTACTGATTATGGACTAATAATTCTACTGTCTGATGGTACTGATTATGGACTAATAACTCTACTGATGGTACTGATTATGGACTAATGACTCTACTGATGGTATTGATTACGGACTAATAACTGTCTGATGGTACTGATTATGGACTAATGACTGTGTGATGGTACTGATTATGGACTAATGACTCTACTGATAGTACTGATTATGGACTAATGACTCTACTGATGGTACTGATTATGGACTAATGACTCTACTGTCTGATAGTACTGATTATGGACTAATAACTCTACTGATGGTACTGATTATGGACTAATGACTCTACTGTCTGATAGTACTGATTATGGACTAATGACTCTACTGATGGTACTGATTATGGACTAATGACTCTACTGTCTGATGGTACTGATTATGGACTAATGACTCTACTGTCTGATAGTACTGATTATGGACTAATGACTCTACTGATGGTTCTGATTATGGACTAATAACTCTCTGATACTGATTATGGACTAATAACTGTCTGATAGGTACTGATTATGGACTAATAACTGTCTGATAGTACTGATTATGGACTAATGACTCTACTGATAGTACTGATTATGGACTAATGACTCTACTGATAGTACTGATTATGGACTAATGACTCTACTGATGGTACTGATTATGGACTAATGACTCTACTGTCTGATGGTACTGATTATGGACTAATGACTCTACTGTCTGATGGTACTGATTATGGACTAATAACTGTCTGATGGTACTGATTATGGACTAATTCCTGTCTTATGGTACTGATTATGGACTAATGACTCTACTGATGGTACTGATTATGGACTAATGACTCTACTGATGGTACTGATTATGGACTAATGACTCTACTGTCTGATAGTACTGATTATGGACTAATGACTCTACTGTCTGATGGTACTGATTATGGACTAATAACTCTACTGATGGTACTGATTATGGACTAATAACTGTCTGATGGTACTGATTATGGACTAATGACTCTACTGATGGTTCTGATTATGGACTAATGACTCTACTGTCTGATAGTACTGATTATGGACTAATAACTCTACTGATGGTACTGATTATGGACTAATGACTCTACTGTCTGATAGTACTGATTATGGACTAATAACTCTACTGATGGTATTGATTATGGACTAATAACTGTCTGATGGTACTGATTATGGACTACTAACTGTCTGATGGTACTGATTATGGACTAATGACTCTACTGTCTGATAGTACTGATTATGGACTAATGACTCTACTGATGGTACTGATTATGGACTAATGACTCTACTGATGGTACTGATTATGGACTAATGACTCCACTGTCTGATGGTACTGATTATGGACTAATGACTCTACTGATGGTACTGATTATGGACTAATGACTCTACTGTCTGATGGTACTGATTATGGACTAATAACTCTACTGATGGTACTGATTATGGACTAATAACTGTCTGATGGTACTGATTATGGACTAATGACTCTACTGATGGTTCTGATTATGGACTAATGACTCTACTGTCTGATAGTACTGATTATGGACTAATAACTCTACTGATGGTACTGATTATGGACTAATGACTCTACTGTCTGATAGTACTGATTATGGACTAATAACTCTACTGATGGTATTGATTATGGACTAATAACTGTCTGATGGTACTGATTATGGACTACTAACTGTCTGATGGTACTGATTATGGACTAATGACTCTACTGTCTGATAGTACTGATTATGGACTCATGACTCCACTGATGGTACTGATTATGGACTAATGACTCTACTGATGGTACTGATTATGGACTAATGACTCCACTGTCTGATGGTACTGATTATGGACTAATGACTCTACTGATGGTACTGATTATGGACTAATGACTCTACTGATGGTACTGATTATGGACTAATGACTCTACTGTCTGATGGTACTGATTATGGACTAATGACTCTACTGTCTGATGGTATTGATTATGGACTAATGACTCTACTGAAGGTACTGATTATGGACTCATGACTCTACTGATTGTACTGATTATGGACTAATGACTCTACTGATGGTACTGATTATGGACTAATAACTCTACTGATGGTACTGATTATGGACTAATAACTGATGGTACTGATTATGGACTAATAACTCTCTGATGGTACTGATTATGGACTAATAACTCTACTGATGGTACTGATTATGGACTAATGACTCTACTGTCTGATGGTACTGATTATGGACTAATAACTCTACTGATGGTACTGATTATGGACTAATGACTCTACTGTCTGATAGTACTGATTATGGACGAATAACTTTACTGATGGTATTGATTATGGACTAATAACTGTCTGATGGTACTGATTATGGACTACTAACTGTCTGATGGTACTGATTATGGACTAATGACTCTACTGATGGTACTGATTATGGACTAATGACTCTACTGATGGTACTGATTATGGACTAATGACTCTACTGTCTGACTGATTATGGACTAATGACTGATGGTACTGATTATGGACTAATGACTCTACTGTCTGATGGTACTGATTATGGACTAATGACTCTACTGATGGTACTGATTATGGACTAATGACTCTACTGTCTGATGGTACTGATTATGGACTAATGACTCTACTGTCTGATGGTATTGATTATGGACTAATGACTCTACTGAAGGTACTGATTATGGACTCATGACTCTACTGATTGTACTGATTATGGACTAATGACTCTACTGATGGTACTGATTATGGACTAATAACTCTACTGATGGTACTGATTATGGACTAATGACTTGATGGTACTGATTATGGACTAATAACTGTCTGATGGTACTGATTATGGACTAATAACTCTACTGATGGTACTGATTATGGACTAATGACTCTACTGTCTGATAGTACTGATTATGGACTAATGACTCTACTGTCTGATAGTACTGATTATGGACTAATGACTCTACTGATGGTTCTGATTATGGACTAATAACTGTCTGATAGTACTGATTATGGACTAATAACTGTCTGATGGTACTGATTATGGACTACTAACTGTCTGATGGTACTGATTATGGACTAATGACTCTACTGTCTGATAGTACTGATTATGGACTAATGACTGTGTGAATGTACTGATTATGGACTAATGACTCTACTGTCTGATAGTACTGATTATGGACTAATGACTCTACTGTCTGATAGTACTGATTATGGACTAATGACTCTACTGATGGTACTGATTATGGACTAATGACTCTACTGATAGTACTGATTATGGACTAATGACTCTACTGATAGTACTGATTATGGACTAATGACTCTACTGTCTGATGGTACTGATTATGGACTAATGACTGTGTGATGGTACTGATTATGGACTAATGACTCTACTGTCTGATAGTACTGATTATGGACTAATGACTCTACTGATGGTACTGATTATGGACTAATGACTCTACTGATGGTACTGATTATGGACTAATGACTCTACTGTCTGATAGTACTGATTATGGACTAATGACTCTACTGATGGTACTGATTATGGACTAATGACTCTACTGTCTGATGGTACTGATTATGGACTAATAACTCTACTGATAGTACTGATTATGGACTAATAACTGTCTGATGGTACTGATTATGGACTAATGACTCTACTGATAGTACTGATTATGGACTAATGACTCTACTGATAGTACTGATTATGGACTAATGACTCTACTGATAGTACTGATTATGGACTAATGACTCTACTGATAGTACTGATTATGGACTAATGACTCTACTGTCTGATGGTACTGATTATGGACTAATGACTCTACTGTCTGATGGTACTGATTATGGACTAATAACTCTACTGATAGTACTGATTATGGACTAATAACTGTCTGATGGTACTGATTATGGACTAATGACTCTACTGATAGTACTGATTATGGACTAATGACTCTACTGATAGTACTGATTATGGACTAATGACTCTACTGATGGTACTGATTATGGACTAATGACTCTACTGTCTGATCGTACTGATTATGGACTAATAACTCTACTGATAGTACTGATTATGGACTAATGACTCTACTGATGGTACTGATTATGGACTAATAACTGTCTGATGGTACTGATTATGGACTAATGACTGTGTGATGGTACTGATTATGGACTAATGACTCTACTGTCTGATAGTACTGATTATGGACTAATGACTCTACTGATGGTTCTGATTATGGACTAATAACTCTACTGATGGTACTGATTATGGACTAATGACTTATGATGGTACTGATTATGGACTAATACTCTACTGATGGTACTGATTATGGACTAATGACTCTACTGATAGTACTGATTATGGACTAATGACTGATAGTACTGATTATGGACTAATAACTGACTGATAGTACTGATTATGGACTAATGACTCTACTGATGGTACTGATTATGGACTAATAACTCTACTGTCTGATAGTACTGATTATGGACTAATAACTCTACTGATGTACTGATTATGATTATGGACTAATGACTCTACTGATGGTACTGATTATGGACTAATAACTCTACTGATGGTACTGATTATGGACTAATGACTCTGTGATGGTACTGATTATGGACTAATGACTCTACTGTCTGATAGTACTGATTATGGACTAATGACTCTACTGATGGTACTGATTATGGACTAATAACTGTACTGATGGTACTGATTATGGACTAATGACTCTACTGTCTGATAGTACTGATTATGGACTAATGACTCTACTGATGGTTCTGATTATGGACTAATGACTCTACTGTCTGATAGTACTGATTATGGACTAATGACTCTACTGTCTGATAGTACTGATTATGGACTAATGACTCTACTGATGGTTCTGATTATGGACTAATAACTGTCTGACTGATTATGGACTACTGATTATGGACTGATTATGGACTAATAACTGTCTGATAGTACTGATTATGGACTAATGACTCTACTTATAGTACTGATTATGGACTAATGACTCTACTGATAGTACTGATTATGGACTAATGACTCTACTGATGGTACTGATTATGGACTAATGATTCTACTGTCTGATAGTACTGATTATGGACTAATAACTACTGATAGTACTGATTATGGACTAATGACTCTACTTATAGTACTGATTATGGACTAATGACTCTACTGATAGTACTGATTATGGACTAATGACTCTACTGATAGTACTGATTATGGACTAATGACTCTACTGATGGTACTGATTATGGACTAATGACTCTACTGATGGTACTGATTATGGACTAATGACTCTACTGATGGTACTGATTATGGACTAATGACTACTGTCTGATAGTACTGATTATGGACTAATAACTCTACTGATAGTACTGATTATGGACTAATGACTCTACTGATGGTACTGATTATGGACCAATGACTCTGTCTGATGGTACTGATTATGGACTAATGACTCTACTGATAGTACTGATTATGGACTAATGACTCTACTGATGGTACTGATTATGGACCAATGACTCTGTCTGATGGTACTGATTATGGACTAATGACTCTACTGATAGTACTGATTATGGACTAATGACTCTACTGATAGTACTGATTATGGACTAATGACTCTACTGATGGTACTGATTATGGACTAATAATTCTACTGTCTGATCGTACTGATTATGGACTAATAACTACTGATAGTACTGATTATGGACTAATGACTCTACTGATGGTACTGATTATGGACTAATGACTCTACTGATGGTACTGATTATGGACTAATGACTCTACTGATGGTACTGATTATGGACTAATGACTCTACTGTAGTACTGATTATGGACTAATGACTGATGGTATGATTATGGACTAATAACTGTCTGATGGTACTGATTATGGACTAATGACTCTACTGATGGTACTGATTATGGACTAATGACTCTACTGATAGTACTGATTATGGACTAATGACTCTACTGTCTGATAGTACTGATTATGGACTAATAACTGTACTGATGGTACTGATTATGGACTAATGACTCTACTGTCTGATAGTACTGATTGTGAACTAATGACTCTACTGATGGTTCTGATTATGGACTAATGACTCTACTGTCTGATAGTACTGATTATGGACTAATGACTCTACTGTCTGATGATTATGGACTAATGACTGATAGTACTGAACTAATGACTCTACTGATGGTTCTGATTATGGACTAATAACTGTCTGATAGTACTGATTATGGACTAATAACTGTCTGATAGTACTGATTATGGACTAATAACTGTCTGATAGTACTGATTATGGACTAATGACTCTACTTATAGTACTGATTATGGACTAATGACTCTACTGATGGTACTGATTATGGACTAATGACTCTACTGATGGTACTGATTATGGACTAATGCCTCTACTGTCTGATAGTACTGATTATGGACTAATGACTCTACTGTCTGATGGTACTGATTATGGACTAATAACTGTCTGATGGTACTGATTATGGACTAATTCCTGTCTTATGGTACTGATTATGGACTAATGACTCTACTGATGGTTCTGATTATGGACTAATGACTCTACTGATGGTACTGATTATGGACTAATGACTCTACTGTCTGATAGTACTGATTATGGACTAATGACTCTACTGTCTGATGGTACTGATTATGGACTAATAACTCTACTGATGGTACTGATTATGGACTAATAACTGTCTGATGGTACTGATTATGGACTAATGACTCTACTGATGGTTCTGATTATGGACTAATGACTCTACTGTCTGATAGTACTGATTATGGACTAATAACTCTACTGATGGTACTGATTATGGACTAATGACTCTACTGTCTGATAGTACTGATTATGGACTAATAACTCTACTGATGGTATTGATTATGGACTAATAACTGTCTGATGGTACTGATTATGGACTACTAACTGTCTGATGGTACTGATTATGGACTAATGACTCTACTGTCTGATAGTACTGATTATGGACTAATGACTCTACTGATGGTACTGATTATGGACTAATGACTCTACTGATGGTACTGATTATGGACTAATGACTGATGGTACTGATTATGGACTAATGACTCTACTGATGGTACTGATTATGGACTAATGACTCTACTGTCTGATGGTACTGATTATGGACTAATAACTCTACTGATGGTACTGATTATGGACTAATAACTCTACTGATGGTACTGATTATGGACTAATGACTCTACTGATGGTACTGATTATGGACTAATGACTCTACTGTCTGATAGTACTGATTATGGACTAATAACTCTACTGATGGTACTGATTATGGACTAATGACTCTACTGTCTGATAGTACTGATTATGGACTAATAACTCTACTGATGGTATTGATTATGGACTAATAACTGTCTGATGGTACTGATTATGGACTACTAACTGTCTGATGGTACTGATTATGGACTAATGACTCTACTGTCTGATAGTACTGATTATGGACTCATGACTCCACTGATGGTACTGATTATGGACTAATGACTCTACTGATGGTACTGATTATGGACTAATGACTCTGTCTGATGGTACTGATTATGGACTAATGACTCTACTGATGGTACTGATTATGGACTAATGACTCTACTGATGGTACTGATTATGGTAATGACTGATTATGATTATGGACTAATGACTCTACTGTCTGATGGTACTGATTATGGACTAATGACTCTACTGATAGTACTGATTATGGACTAATGACTCTACTGATAGTACTGATTATGGACTAATGACTCTACTGATGGTACTGATTATGGACTAATGACTCTACTGATGGTACTGATTATGGACTGATTATGGACTATTATGGACTAACTCTACTGATGGTACTGATTATGGACTAATAACTGTCTGATGGTACTGATTATGGACTAATAACTCTACTGATGGTACTGATTATGGACTAATGACTCTACTGTCTGATGGTACTGATTATGGACTAATAACTCTACTGATGGTACTGATTATGGACTAATGACTCTACTGTCTGATAGTACTGATTATGGACGAATAACTTTACTGATGGTATTGATTATGGACTAATAACTGTCTGATGGTACTGATTATGGACTACTAACTGTCTGATGGTACTGATTATGGACTAATGACTCTACTGATGGTACTGATTATGGACTAATAACTCCACTGTCTGATGGTACTGATTATGGACTAATGACTCTACTGATGGTACTGATTATGGACTAATGACTCTACTGTCTGATGGTACTGATTATGGACTAATGACTCTACTGATGGTACTGATTATGGACTAATGACTCTACTGTCTGATGGTACTGATTATGGACTAATGACTCTACTGTCTGATGGTATTGATTATGGACTAATGACTCTACTGAAGGTACTGATTATGGACTCATGACTCTACTGATTGTACTGATTATGGACTAATGACTCTACTGATGGTACTGATTATGGACTAATAACTCTACTGATGGTACTGATTATGGACTAATAACTTACTGATGGTACTGATTATGGACTAATAACTGTCTGATGGTACTGATTATGGACTAATAACTCTACTGATGGTACTGATTATGGACTAATGACTCTACTGTCTGATAGTACTGATTATGGACTAATGACTCTACTGTCTGATAGTACTGATTGTGAACTAATGACTCTACTGATGGTTCTGATTATGGACTAATAACTGTCTGATAGTACTGATTATGGACTAATAACTGTCTGATGGTACTGATTATGGACTACTAACTGTCTGATGGTACTGATTATGGACTAATGACTCTACTGATGGTATTGATTATGGACTAATGACTGTGTGAATGTACTGATTATGGACTAATGACTCTACTGTCTGATAGTACTGATTATGGACTAATGACTCTACTGTCTGATAGTACTGATTATGGACTAATGACTCTACTGATATTACTGATTATGGACTAATGACTCTACTGATAGTACTGATTATGGACTAATGACTCTACTGATAGTACTGATTATGGACTAATGACTCTACTGTCTGATGGTACTGATTATGGACTAATGATTGTGTGATGGTACTGATTATGGACTAATGACTCTACTGTCTGATAGTACTGATTATGGACTAATGACTCTACTGATAGTACTGATTATGGACTAATGACTCTACTGATAGTACTGATTATGGACTAATGACTCTACTGATAGTACTGATTATGGACTAATGACTCTACTGATAGTACTGATTATGGACTAATGACTCTACTGTCTGATGGTACTGATTATGGACTAATGACTCTACTGTCTGATGGTACTGATTATGGACTAATAACTCTACTGATAGTACTGATTATGGACTAATAACTGTCTGATAGTACTGATTATGGACTAATAACTCTACTGATAGTACTGATTATGGACTAATGACTCTACTGATAGTACTGATTATGGACTAATGACTCTACTGATAGTACTGATTATGGACTAATGACTCTACTGATAGTACTGATTATGGACTAATGACTCTACTGTCTGATGGTACTGATTGTGAACTAATGACTCTACTGTCTGATGGTACTGATTATGGACTAATAACTCTACTGATAGTACTGATTATGGACTAATAACTGTCTGATAGTACTGATTATGGACTAATGACTCTACTGATAGTACTGATTATGGACTAATGACTCTACTGATAGTACTGATTATGGACTAATGACTCTACTGATGGTACTGATTATGGACTAATAACTCTACTGATGGTACTGATTATGGACTAATAACTCTACTGATAGTACTGATTATGGACTAATGACTCTACTGATGGTATTGATTATGGACTAATAACTCTACTGATGGTACTGATTATGGACTAATGACTCTACTGATGGTACTGATTATGGACTAATGACTCTACTGTCTGATAGTACTGATTATGGACTAATGACTCTACTGATGGTTCTGATTATGGACTAATAACTCTACTGATGGTACTGATTATGGACTAATAACTCTACTGATGGTACTGATTATGGACTAATAACTCTACTGATGGTACTGATTATGGACTAATAGCTCTACTGATGGTACTGATTATGGACTAATAACTGTCTGATGGTACTGATTATGGACTAATGACTCTACTGTCTGATAGTACTGATTATGGACTAATGACTCTACTGATGGTTCTGATTATGGACTAATGACTCTACTGTCTGATAGTACTGATTATGGACTAGTAACTCTACTGATGGTACTGATTATGGACTAATGACTCTACTGTCTGATAGTACTGATTATGGACGAATAACTCTACTGATGGTACTGATTATGGACTAATAACTGTACTGATGGTACTGATTATGGACTACTAACTGTCTGATGGTACTGATTATGGACTAATAACTGTCTTATGGTACTGATTATGGACTAATACCTGTCTTATGGTACTGATTATGGACTAATGACTCTACTGATGGTACTGATTATGGACTCATGACTCTACTGATGGTACTGATTATGGACTAATGACTCTACTGATGGTACTGATTATGGACTAATAACTCTACTGATGGTACTGATTATGGACTAATAACTGTCTGATGGTACTGATTATGGACTAATAACTCTACTGATGGTACTGATTATGGACTAATAACTCTACTGATGGTACTGATTATGGACTAATAACTCTACTGTCTGATAGTACTGATTATGGACTAATGACTCTACTGATGGTTCTGATTATGGACTAATGACTCTACTGTCTGATGGTACTGATTATGGACTAATAACTGTCTGATGGTACTGATTATGGACTAATACCTGTCTTATGGTACTGATTATGGACTAATGACTCTACTGATGGTTCTGATTATGGACTAATGACTCTACTGATGGTACTGATTATGGACTAATGACTCTACTGTCTGATAGTACTGATTATGGACTAATGACTCTACTGTCTGATGGTACTGATTATGGACTAATAACTCTACTGATGGTACTGATTATGGACTAATAACTGTCTGATGGTACTGATTATGGACTAATGACTCTACTGATGGTTCTGATTATGGACTAATGACTCTACTGTCTGATAGTACTGATTATGGACTAATAACTCTACTGATGGTACTGATTATGGACTAATGACTCTACTGTCTGATAGTACTGATTATGGACTAATAACTCTACTGATGGTATTGATTATGGACTAATAACTGTCTGATGGTACTGATTATGGACTACTAACTGTCTGATGGTACTGATTATGGACTAATGACTCTACTGTCTGATAGTACTGATTATGGACTCATGACTCCACTGATGGTACTGATTATGGACTAATGACTCTACTGATGGTACTGATTATGGACTAATGACTCCACTGTCTGATGGTACTGATTATGGACTAATGACTCTACTGATGGTACTGATTATGGACTAATGACTACTGTCTGATGGTACTGATTATGGACTAATGACTCTACTGATGGTACTGATTATGGACTAATGACTCTACTGAAGGTACTGATTATGGACTCATGACTCTACTGATTGTACTGATTATGGACTAATGACTCTACTGATGGTACTGATTATGGACTAATAACTCTACTGATGGTACTGATTATGGACTAATAACTCTACTGATGGTACTGATTATGGACTAATAACTGTCTGATGGTACTGATTATGGACTAATAACTCTACTGATGGTACTGATTATGGACTAATGACTCTACTGTCTGATGGTACTGATTATGGACTAATAACTCTACTGATGGTACTGATTATGGACTAATGACTCTACTGTCTGATAGTACTGATTATGGACGAATAACTTTACTGATGGTATTGATTATGGACTAATAACTGTCTGATGGTACTGATTATGGACTACTAACTGTCTGATGGTACTGATTATGGACTAATGACTCTACTGATGGTACTGATTATGGACTAATAACTCCACTGTCTGATGGTACTGATTATGGACTAATGACTCTACTGATGGTACTGATTATGGACTAATGACTCTACTGTCTGATGGTACTGATTATGGACTAATGACTCTACTGATGGTACTGATTATGGACTAATGACTCTACTGTCTGATGGTACTGATTATGGACTAATGACTCTACTGTCTGATGGTATTGATTATGGACTAATGACTCTACTGAAGGTACTGATTATGGACTCATGACTCTACTGATTGTACTGATTATGGACTAATGACTCTACTGATGGTACTGATTATGGACTAATAACTCTACTGATGGTACTGATTATGGACTAATAACTCTACTGATGGTACTGATTATGGACTAATAACTGTCTGATGGTACTGATTATGGACTAATAACTCTACTGATGGTACTGATTATGGACTAATGACTCTACTGTCTGATAGTACTGATTATGGACTAATGACTCTACTGTCTGATAGTACTGATTGTGAACTAATGACTCTACTGATGGTTCTGATTATGGACTAATAACTGTCTGATAGTACTGATTATGGACTAATAACTGTCTGATGGTACTGATTATGGACTACTAACTGTCTGATGGTACTGATTATGGACTAATGACTCTACTGTCTGATAGTACTGATTATGGACTAATGACTGTGTGAATGTACTGATTATGGACTAATGACTCTACTGTCTGATAGTACTGATTATGGACTAATGACTCTACTGTCTGATAGTACTGATTATGGACTAATGACTCTACTGATAGTACTGATTATGGACTAATGACTCTACTGATAGTACTGATTATGGACTAATGACTCTACTGTCTGATGGTACTGATTATGGACTGATGGTACTGATTATGGACTAATGACTCTACTGTCTGATAGTACTGATTATGGACTAATGACTCTACTGATAGTACTGATTATGGACTAATGACTCTACTGATAGTACTGATTATGGACTAATGACTCTACTGATAGTACTGATTATGGACTAATGACTCTACTGTCTGATGTACTGATTATGGACTAATGACTCTACTGTCTGATGGTACTGATTATGGACTAATGACTCTACTGATAGTACTGATTATGGACTAATAACTGTCTGATAGTACTGATTATGGACTAATAACTCTACTGATAGTACTGATTATGGACTAATGACTCTACTGATAGTACTGATTATGGACTAATGACTCTACTGATAGTACTGATTATGGACTAATGACTCTACTGATAGTACTGATTATGGACTAATGACTCTACTGTCTGATGGTACTGATTGTGAACTAATGACTCTACTGTCTGATGGTACTGATTATGGACTAATAACTCTACTGATAGTACTGATTATGGACTAATAACTGTCTGATAGTACTGATTATGGACTAATGACTCTACTGATAGTACTGATTATGGACTAATGACTCTACTGATAGTACTGATTATGGACTAATGACTCTACTTATAGTACTGATTATGGACTAATGACTCTACTGATAGTACTGATTATGGACTAATGACTCTACTGATGGTACTGATTATGGACTAATAATTCTACTGTCTGATAGTACTGATTATGGACTAATAACTACTGATAGTACTGATTATGGACTAATGACTCTACTGATGGTATTGATTACGGACTAATAACTGTCTGATGGTACTGATTATGGACTAATGACTGTGTGATGGTACTGATTATGGACTAATGACTCTACTGTCTGATAGTACTGATTATGGACTAATGACTCTACTGATGGTACTGATTATGGACTAATGACTCTACTGTCTGATAGTACTGATTGTGAACTAATGACTCTACTGATGGTTCTGATTATGGACTAATAACTGTACTGATGGTACTGATTATGGACTAATGACTCTACTGTCTGATAGTACTGATTGTGAACTAATGACTCTACTGATGGTTCTGATTATGGACTAATGACTCTACTGTCTGATAGTACTGATTATGGACTAATGACTCTACTGTCTGATAGTACTGATTGTGAACTAATGACTCTACTGATGGTTCTGATTATGGACTAATAACTGTCTGATAGTACTGATTATGGACTAATAACTGTCTGATAGTACTGATTATGGACTAATAACTGTCTGATAGTACTGATTATGGACTAATGACTCTACTTATAGTACTGATTATGGACTAATGACTCTACTGATAGTACTGATTATGGACTAATGACTCTACTGATGGTACTGATTATGGACTAATGACTCTACTGATAGTACTGATTATGGACTAATTACTCTGTCTGATGGTACTGATTATGGACTAATGACTACTGTCTGATAGTACTGATTATGGACTAATAACTCTACTGATAGTACTGATTATGGACTAATGACTCTACTGATGGTACTGATTATGGACTAATGACTACTGATAGTACTGATTATGGACTAATGACTCTGTCTGATGGTACTGATTATGGACTAATGACTCTACTGATAGTACTGATTATGGACTAATGACTCTACTGATGGTACTGATTATGGACTAATGACTCTACTGATAGTACTGATTATGGACGAATTACTCTGTCTGATGGTACTGATTATGGACTAATGACTACTGTCTGATAGTACTGATTATGGACTAATAATTCTACTGTCTGATAGTACTGATTATGGACTAATAACTACTGATAGTACTGATTATGGACTAATGACTCTACTTATAGTACTGATTATGGACTAATGACTCTACTGATAGTACTGATTATGGACTAATGACTCTACTGATGGTACTGATTATGGACTAATGACTCTACTGATAGTACTGATTATGGACTAATTACTCTGTCTGATGGTACTGATTATGGACTAATGACTACTGTCTGATAGTACTGATTATGGACTAATAACTCTACTGATAGTACTGATTATGGACTAATGACTCTACTGATGGTACTGATTATGGACTAATGACTACTGATAGTACTGATTATGGACTAATGACTCTGTCTGATGGTACTGATTATGGACTAATGACTCTACTGATAGTACTGATTATGGACTAATGACTCTACTGATGGTACTGATTATGGACCAATGACTCTATCTGATGGTACTGATTATGGACTAATGACTCTACTGATAGTACTGATTATGGACTAATGACTCTACTGATGGTACTGATTATGGACCAATGACTCTGTCTGATGGTACTGATTATGGACTAATGACTCTACTGATGGTACTGATTATGGACTAATAACTCTACTGTCTGATAGTACTGATTATGGACTAATGACTCTACTGATGGTTCTGATTATGGACTAATGACTCTACTGTCTGATGGTACTGATTATGGACTAATAACTGTCTGATGGTACTGATTATGGACTAATACCTGTCTTATGGTACTGATTATGGACTAATGACTCTACTGATGGTTCTGATTATGGACTAATGACTCTACTGATGGTACTGATTATGGACTAATGCCTCTACTGTCTGATAGTACTGATTATGGACTAATGACTCTACTGTCTGATGGTACTGATTATGGACTAATAACTGTCTGATGGTACTGATTATGGACTAATTCCTGTCTTATGGTACTGATTATGGACTAATGACTCTACTGATGGTTCTGATTATGGACTAATGACTCTACTGATGGTACTGATTATGGACTAATGACTCTACTGTCTGATAGTACTGATTATGGACTAATGACTCTACTGTCTGATGGTACTGATTATGGACTAATAACTCTACTGATGGTACTGATTATGGACTAATAACTGTCTGATGGTACTGATTATGGACTAATGACTCTACTGATGGTTCTGATTATGGACTAATGACTCTACTGTCTGATAGTACTGATTATGGACTAATAACTCTACTGATGGTACTGATTATGGACTAATGACTCTACTGTCTGATAGTACTGATTATGGACTAATAACTCTACTGATGGTATTGATTATGGACTAATAACTGTCTGATGGTACTGATTATGGACTACTAACTGTCTGATGGTACTGATTATGGACTAATGACTCTACTGATGGTACTGATTATGGACTAATAACTCCACTGTCTGATGGTACTGATTATGGACTAATGACTCTACTGATGGTACTGATTATGGACTAATGACTCTACTGTCTGATAGTACTGATTATGGACTAATAACTTTACTGATGGTATTGATTATGGACTAATAACTGTACTGATGGTACTGATTATGGACTAATGACTCTACTGATGGTACTGATTATGGACTAATGACTCTACTGATAGTACTGATTATGGACTAATGACTCTACTGATAGTACTGATTATGGACTAATGACTCTACTGATGGTACTGATTATGGACTAATGACTCTACTGTCTGATGGTACTGATTATGGACTAATGACTCTACTGTCTGATGGTATTGATTATGGACTAATGACTCTACTGAAGGTACTGATTATGGACTCATGACTCTACTGATTGTACTGATTATGGACTAATGACTCTACTGATGGTACTGATTATGGACTAATAACTCTACTGATGGTACTGATTATGGACTAATAACTCTACTGATGGTACTGATTATGGACTAATAACTGTCTGATGGTACTGATTATGGACTAATAACTCTACTGATGGTACTGATTATGGACTAATGACTCTACTGTCTGATAGTACTGATTATGGACTAATGACTCTACTGTCTGATAGTACTGATTGTGAACTAATGACTCTACTGATGGTTCTGATTATGGACTAATAACTGTCTGATAGTACTGATTATGGACTAATAACTGTCTGATGGTACTGATTATGGACTACTAACTGTGTGAATGTACTGATTATGGACTAATGACTCTACTGTCTGATAGTACTGATTATGGACTAATGACTCTACTGTCTGATAGTACTGATTATGGACTAATGACTCTACTGATAGTACTGATTATGGACTAATGACTCTACTGATAGTACTGATTATGGACTAATGACTCTACTGATAGTACTGATTATGGACTAATGACTCTACTGTCTGATGGTACTGATTATGGACTAATGATTGTGTGATGGTACTGATTATGGACTAATGACTCTACTGTCTGATAGTACTGATTATGGACTAATGACTCTACTGATAGTACTGATTATGGACTAATGACTCTACTGATAGTACTGATTATGGACTAATGACTCTACTGATAGTACTGATTATGGACTAATGACTCTACTGATAGTACTGATTATGGACTAATGACTCTACTGTCTGATGGTACTGATTGTGAACTAATGACTCTACTGTCTGATGGTACTGATTATGGACTAATAACTCTACTGATAGTACTGATTATGGACTAATAACTGTCTGATAGTACTGATTATGGACTAATAACTGTCTGATAGTACTGATTATGGACTAATGACTCTACTTATAGTACTGATTATGGACTAATGACTCTACTGATGGTACTGATTATGGACTAATAATTCTACTGTCTGATAGTACTGATTATGGACTAATAACTACTGATAGTACTGATTATGGACTAATGACTCTACTTATAGTACTGATTATGGACTAATGACTCTACTGATAGTACTGATTATGGACTAATGACTCTACTGATGGTACTGATTATGGACTAATGACTCTACTGATAGTACTGATTATGGACTAATTACTCTGTCTGATGGTACTGATTATGGACTAATGACTACTGTCTGATAGTACTGATTATGGACTAATAACTCTACTGATAGTACTGATTATGGACTACATTTACATTTACATTTAAGTCATTTAGCAGACGCTCTTATCCAGAGCGACTTACAAATTGATTATGCATTCACCTTATGACCTCCAGTGGAACAGTAGTGCATCTAAATCTTTTCAGGGGAGGGGGTGAGAGGGATTACTTTATCCTATCCTAGGTATTCCTTAAAGAGGTGGGGTACTGATTATGTTTCAGGTGTCTCCGGAAGGTGGTGATTGACTCCGCTGTCCTGGCGTCGTGAGGGAGTTTGTTCCACCATTGGGGGCCAGAGCAGCGAACAGTTTTGACTGGGCTGAGCGGGAACTGTACTTCCTCAGTGGTAGGGAGGCGAGCAGGCCAGAGGTGGATGAACGCAGTGCCCTTGTTTGGGTGTAGGGCCTGATCAGAGCCTGGAGGTACTGAGGTGCCGTTCCCTCACAGCTCCGTAGGCAAGCACCATGGTCTTGTAGCGGATGCGAGCTTCAACTGGAAGCCAGTGGAGGGAGCGGAGGAGCGGGGTGACGTGAGAGAACTTGGGAAGGTTGAACACCAGACGGGCTGCGGCGTTCTGGATGAGTTGTAGGGGTTTAATGGCACAGGCAGGGAGCCCAGCCAACAGCGAGTTGCAGTAATCCAGACGGGAGATGACAAGTGCCTGGATTAGGACCTGCGCCGCTTCCTGTGTGAGGCAGGGTCGTACTCTGCGGATGTTGTAGAGCATGAACCTACAGGAACGGGCCACCGCCTTGATGTTAGTTGAGAACGACAGGGTGTTGTCCAGGATCACGCCAAGGATCTTAGCGCTCTGGGAGGAGGACACAATGGAGTTGTCAACCGTGATGGCGAGATCATGGAACGGGCAGTCCTTCCCCGGGAGGAAGAGCAGCTCCGTCTTGCCGAGGTTCAGCTTGAGGTGGTGATCCGTCATCCACACGGATATGTCTGCCAGACATGCAGAGATGCGATTCGCCACCTGGTCATCAGAAGGGGAAAGGAGAAGATTAATTGTGTGTCGTCTGCATAGCAATGATAGGAGAGACCATGTGAGGTTATGACAGAGCCAAGTGACTTGGTGTATAGCGAGAATAGGAGAGGGCCTAGAACAGAGCCCTGGGGGACACCAGTGGTGAGAGCACGTGGTGTGGAGACGGATTCTCGCCACGCCACCTGGTAGGAGCGACCTGTCAGGTAGGACGCAATCCAAGCGGGGCCGCGCCGGAGATGCCCAACTCGGCGAGGGTGGAGAGGAGGATCTGATGGTTCACAGTATCGAAGGCAGCCGATAGGTCTAGAAGGATGAGAGCAGAGGAGAGAGAGTTAGCTTTAGCAGTGCGGAGCGCCTCCGTGATACAGAGAAGAGCAGTCTCAGTTGAATGACTAGTCTTGAAACCTGACTGATTTGGATCAAGAAGGTCATTCTGAGAGAGATAGCGGGAGAGCTGGCCAAGGACGGCACGTTCAAGAGTTTTGGAGAGAAAAGAAAGAAGGGATACTGGTCTGTAGTTGTTGACATCGGAGGGATAGAGTGTAGGTTTTTTCAGAAGGGGTGCAACTCTCGCTCTCTTGAAGACGGAGGGGACGTAGCCAGCGGTCAGGGATGAGTTGATGAGCGAGGTGAGGTAAGGGAGGAGGTCTCCGGAAATGGCCTGGAGAAGAGAGGAGGGGATAGGGTCAAGCGGGCAGGTTGTAGGGCGGCCGGCCGTCACAAGACGCAAGATTTCATCTGGAGAGAGAGGGGAGAAAGAGGTCAGAGCACAGGGTAGGGCAGTGTGAGCAGAACCAGCGGTGTCGTTTGACTTAGCAAACGAGGATCGGATGTCGTCGACCTTCTTTTCAAAATGGTTGACGAAGTCATCTGCAGAGAGGGAGGAGGGGGGGGGAGGGGGAGGAGGATTCAGGAGGGAGGAGAAGGTTGCAAAGAGCTTCCTAGGGTTAGAGGCAGATGCTTGAAATTTAGAGTGGTAGAAAGTGGCTTTAGCAGCAGAGAGAGAAGAGGAGAATGTAGAGAGGAGGGAGTGAAAGGATGTCAGGTCCGCAGGGAGGCGAGTTTTCCTCCATTTCCGCTCGGCTGCCCGGAGCCCTGTTCTGTGAGCTCGCAATGAGTCGTCGAGCCACGGAGTGGGAGGGGAGGACCGAGCCGGCCTGGAGGATAGGGGACATAGAGAGTCAAAGGATGCAGAAAGGGAGGAGAGGAGGGTTGAGGAGGCAGAATCAGGAGATAGGTTGGAGAAGGTTTGAGCAGAGGGAAGAGATGATAGGATGGAAGAGGAGAGAGTAGCGGGGGAGAGAGAACTAATGACTCTACTGATGGTACTGATTATGGACTAATGACTACTGATAGTACTGATTATGGACTAATGACTCTGTCTGATGGTACTGATTATGGACTAATGACTCTACTGATAGTACTGATTATGGACTAATGACTCTACTGATGGTACTGATTATGGACTAATAACTCTACTGTCTGATAGTACTGATTATGGACTAATGACTCTACTGATGGTTCTGATTATGGACTAATGACTCTACTGTCTGATGGTACTGATTATGGACTAATAACTGTCTGATGGTACTGATTATGGACTAATACCTGTCTTATGGTACTGATTATGGACTAATGACTCTACTGATGGTTCTGATTATGGACTAATGACTCTACTGATGGTACTGATTATGGACTAATGCCTCTACTGTCTGATAGTACTGATCATGGACTAATGACTCTACTGTCTGATGGTACTGATTATGGACTAATAACTGTCTGATGGTACTGATTATGGACTAATTCCTGTCTTATGGTACTGATTATGGACTAATGACTCTACTGATGGTTCTGATTATGGACTAATGACTCTACTGATGGTACTGATTATGGACTAATGACTCTACTGTCTGATAGTACTGATTATGGACTAATGACTCTACTGTCTGATGGTACTGATTATGGACTAATAACTCTACTGATGGTACTGATTATGGACTAATAACTGTCTGATGGTACTGATTATGGACTAATGACTCTACTGATGGTTCTGATTATGGACTAATGACTCTACTGTCTGATAGTACTGATTATGGACTAATAACTCTACTGATGGTACTGATTATGGACTAATGACTCTACTGTCTGATAGTACTGATTATGGACTAATAACTCTACTGATGGTATTGATTATGGACTAATAACTGTCTGATGGTACTGATTATGGACTACTAACTGTCTGATGGTACTGATTATGGACTAATGACTCTACTGATGGTACTGATTATGGACTAATAACTCCACTGTCTGATGGTACTGATTATGGACTAATGACTCTACTGATGGTACTGATTATGGACTAATGACTCTACTGTCTGATAGTACTGATTATGGACGAATAACTTTACTGATGGTATTGATTATGGACTAATAACTGTCTGATGGTACTGATTATGGACTACTAACTGTCTGATGGTACTGATTATGGACTAATGACTCTACTGATGGTACTGATTATGGACTAATAACTCCACTGTCTGATGGTACTGATTATGGACTAATGACTCTACTGATGGTACTGATTATGGACTAATGACTCTACTGTCTGATGGTACTGATTATGGACTAATGACTCTACTGTCTGATGGTATTGATTATGGACTAATGACTCTACTGAAGGTACTGATTATGGACTCATGACTCTACTGATTGTACTGATTATGGACTAATGACTCTACTGATGGTACTGATTATGGACTAATAACTCTACTGATGGTACTGATTATGGACTAATAACTCTACTGATGGTACTGATTATGGACTAATAACTGTCTGATGGTACTGATTATGGACTAATAACTCTACTGATGGTACTGATTATGGACTAATGACTCTACTGTCTGATAGTACTGATTATGGACTAATGACTCTACTGTCTGATAGTACTGATTGTGAACTAATGACTCTACTGATGGTTCTGATTATGGACTAATAACTGTCTGATAGTACTGATTATGGACTAATAACTGTCTGATGGTACTGATTATGGACTACTAACTGTGTGAATGTACTGATTATGGACTAATGACTCTACTGTCTGATAGTACTGATTATGGACTAATGACTCTACTGTCTGATAGTACTGATTATGGACTAATGACTCTACTGATAGTACTGATTATGGACTAATGACTCTACTGATAGTACTGATTATGGACTAATGACTCTACTGATAGTACTGATTATGGACTAATGACTCTACTGTCTGATGGTACTGATTATGGACTAATGATTGTGTGATGGTACTGATTATGGACTAATGACTCTACTGTCTGATAGTACTGATTATGGACTAATGACTCTACTGATAGTACTGATTATGGACTAATGACTCTACTGATAGTACTGATTATGGACTAATGACTCTACTGATAGTACTGATTATGGACTAATGACTCTACTGATAGTACTGATTATGGACTAATGACTCTACTGTCTGATGGTACTGATTGTGAACTAATGACTCTACTGTCTGATGGTACTGATTATGGACTAATAACTCTACTGATAGTACTGATTATGGACTAATAACTGTCTGATAGTACTGATTATGGACTAATAACTGTCTGATAGTACTGATTATGGACTAATGACTCTACTTATAGTACTGATTATGGACTAATGACTCTACTGATGGTACTGATTATGGACTAATAATTCTACTGTCTGATAGTACTGATTATGGACTAATAACTACTGATAGTACTGATTATGGACTAATGACTCTACTTATAGTACTGATTATGGACTAATGACTCTACTGATAGTACTGATTATGGACTAATGACTCTACTGATGGTACTGATTATGGACTAATGACTCTACTGATAGTACTGATTATGGACTAATTACTCTGTCTGATGGTACTGATTATGGACTAATGACTACTGTCTGATAGTACTGATTATGGACTAATAACTCTACTGATAGTACTGATTATGGACTACATTTACATTTACATTTAAGTCATTTAGCAGACGCTCTTATCCAGAGCGACTTACAAATTGGTGCATTCACCTTATGACCTCCAGTGGAACAGTAGTGCATCTAAATCTTTTCAGGGGGAGGGGGGGTGAGAGGGATTACTTTATCCTATCCTAGGTATTCCTTAAAGAGGTGGGGTTTCAGGTGTCTCCGGAAGGTGGTGATTGACTCCGCTGTCCTGGCGTCGTGAGGGAGTTTGTTCCACCATTGGGGGGCCAGAGCAGCGAACAGTTTTGACTGGGCTGAGCGGGAACTGTACTTCCTCAGTGGTAGGGAGGCGAGCAGGCCAGAGGTGGATGAACGCAGTGCCCTTGTTTGGGTGTAGGGCCTGATCAGAGCCTGGAGGTACTGAGGTGCCGTTCCCCTCACAGCTCCGTAGGCAAGCACCATGGTCTTGTAGCGGATGCGAGCTTCAACTGGAAGCCAGTGGAGGGAGCGGAGGAGCGGGGTGACGTGAGAGAACTTGGGAAGGTTGAACACCAGACGGGCTGCGGCGTTCTGGATGAGTTGTAGGGGTTTAATGGCACAGGCAGGGAGCCCAGCCAACAGCGAGTTGCAGTAATCCAGACGGGAGATGACAAGTGCCTGGATTAGGACCTGCGCCGCTTCCTGTGTGAGGCAGGGTCGTACTCTGCGGATGTTGTAGAGCATGAACCTACAGGAACGGGCCACCGCCTTGATGTTAGTTGAGAACGACAGGGTGTTGTCCAGGATCACGCCAAGGATCTTAGCGCTCTGGGAGGAGGACACAATGGAGTTGTCAACCGTGATGGCGAGATCATGGAACGGGCAGTCCTTCCCGGGAGGAAGAGCAGCTCCGTCTTGCCGAGGTTCAGCTTGAGGTGGTGATCCGTCATCCACACGGATATGTCTGCCAGACATGCAGAGATGCGATTCGCCACCTGGTCATCAGAAGGGGAAAGGAGAAGATTAATTGTGTGTCGTCTGCATAGCAATGATAGGAGAGACCATGTGAGGTTATGACAGAGCCAAGTGACTTGGTGTATAGCGAGAATAGGAGAGGGCCTAGAACAGAGCCCTGGGGGACACCAGTGGTGAGAGCACGTGGTGTGGAGACGGATTCTCGCCACGCCACCTGGTAGGAGCGACCTGTCAGGTAGGACGCAATCCAAGCGTGGGCCGCGCCGGAGATGCCCAACTCGGCGAGGGTGGAGAGGAGGATCTGATGGTTCACAGTATCGAAGGCAGCCGATAGGTCTAGAAGGATGAGAGCAGAGGAGAGAGAGTTAGCTTTAGCAGTGCGGAGCGCCTCCGTGATACAGAGAAGAGCAGTCTCAGTTGAATGACTAGTCTTGAAACCTGACTGATTTGGATCAAGAAGGTCATTCTGAGAGAGATAGCGGGAGAGCTGGCCAAGGACGGCACGTTCAAGAGTTTTGGAGAGAAAAGAAAGAAGGGATACTGGTCTGTAGTTGTTGACATCGGAGGGATAGAGTGTAGGTTTTTTCAGAAGGGGTGCAACTCTCGCTCTCTTGAAGACGGAGGGGACGTAGCCAGCGGTCAGGGATGAGTTGATGAGCGAGGTGAGGTAAGGGAGGAGGTCTCCGGAAATGGCCTGGAGAAGAGAGGAGGGGATAGGGTCAAGCGGGCAGGTTGTAGGGCGGCCGGCCGTCACAAGACGCAAGATTTCATCTGGAGAGAGAGGGAGAAAGAGGTCAGAGCACAGGGTAGGGCAGTGTGAGCAGAACCAGCGGTGTCGTTTGACTTAGCAAACGAGGATCGGATGTCGTCGACCTTCTTTTCAAAATGGTTGACGAAGTCATCTGCAGAGAGGGAGGAGGGGGAGGGGGAGGAGGATTCAGGAGGGAGGAGAAGGTTGCAAAGAGCTTCCTAGGGTTAGAGGCAGATGCTTGAAATTTAGAGTGGTAGAAAGTGGCTTTAGCAGCAGAGAGAGAAGAGGAGAATGTAGAGAGGAGGGAGTGAAAGGATGTCAGGTCCGCAGGGAGGCGAGTTTTCCTCCATTTCCGCTCGGCTGCCCGGAGCCCTGTTCTGTGAGCTCGCAATGAGTCGTCGAGCCACGGAGTGGGAGGGGAGGACCGAGCCGGCCTGGAGGATAGGGGACATAGAGAGTCAAAGGATGCAGAAAGGGAGGAGAGGAGGGTTGAGGAGGCAGAATCAGGAGATAGGTTGGAGAAGGTTTGAGCAGAGGGAAGAGATGATAGGATGGAAGAGGAGAGAGTAGCGGGGGAGAGAGAACTAATGACTCTACTGATGGTACTGATTATGGACTAATGACTACTGATAGTACTGATTATGGACTAATGACTCTGTCTGATGGTACTGATTATGGACTAATGACTCTACTGATAGTACTGATTATGGACTAATGACTCTACTGATGGTACTGATTATGGACCAATGACTCTGTCTGATGGTACTGATTATGGACTAATGACTCTACTGATAGTACTGATTATGGACTAATGACTCTACTGATAGTACTGATTATGGACTAATGACTCTACTGATAGTACTGATTATGGACTAATGACTCTACTGATAGTACTGATTATGGACTAATGACTCTACTGATGGTACTGATTATGGACTAATGACTCTACTGATGGTACTGATTATGGACTAATGACTCTACTGATAGTACTGATTATGGACTAATGACTCCACTGATGGTACTGATTATGGACTAATGACTCGACTGATAGTACTGATTATGGACTAATAACTGTCTGATGGTACTGATTATGGACTAATGACTCTGTCTGATGGTACTGATTATGGACTAATGTTGTTTTACCTTTATAGGGGGACCAGGACTATGAGAATGACCCTGCTACAGACACCATGGTTTATATAGGAACAGATGATGCTGTCTACCAAACCCTGAACACCAACACTGCAATCCAAGATTCAACTTACCAAACCCTGAACCCCAACACTGCAATCCAAGATTCAACTTACCAAACCCTGAACCCCAACACTGCAATCCAAGATTCAACTTACCAAACCCTGAACCCCAACACTGCAATCCAAGATTCAATTTACCAAACCCTGAACCCCAACACTGCAATCCAAGATTCAACTTACCAAACCCTGAACCCCAACACAGCAATCCAAGATTCAACTTACCAAAACCTGAACCCCAAGACTGCAAACCAAGTTTAAATGTATCGATCCCTGGAACTGCAAACAAAGACTGAATTTAGGGACTAATTTGCAGCGTTTGAAGTGGAGGTGGTTCTATTGCCATGTTGGGGTTCAGGGTTTGTACTGCACCATTAAACACTCTGTTACATAGTCTACTACTGTAGACACCTCATAATGTACTGCACCATTAAACACTCTGTTACATAGTCTACTACTGTAGACACCTCATAATGTACTGCACCATTAAACACTCTGTTACATAGTCTACTACTGTAGACACCTCATAGTGTACTGCACCATTAAACACTCTGTTACATAGTCTACTACTGTAGACACCTCATAATGTACTGCACCATTAAACACTCTGTTACATAGTCTACTACTGTAGACACCTCATAATGTACTGCACCATTAAACACTCTGCTACATAGTCTACTACTGTAGACACCTCATAATGTACTGCACCATTAAACACTCTGCTACATAGTCTACTACTGTAGACACCTCATAATGTACTGCACCATTAAACACTCTGCTACATAGTCTACTACTGTAGACACCTCATAATGTACTGCACCATTAAACACTCTGCTACATAGTCTACTACTGTAGACACCTCATAGTGTACTGCACCATTAAACACTCTGCTACATAGTCTACTACTGTAGACACCTCATAATGTACTGCACCATTAAACACTCTGCTACATAGTCTACTACTGTAGACACCTCATAATGTACTGCACCATTAAACACTCTGCTACATAGTCTACTACTGTAGACACCTCATAATGTACTGCACCATTAAACACTCTGCTACATAGTCTACTACTGTAGACACCTCATAATGTACTGCACCATTAAACACTCTGCTACATAGTCTACTACTGTAGACACCTCATAATGTACTGCACCATTAAACACTGCTACATAGTCTACTACTGTCACTGATCTGTATGGAACAGCATTAATTCATGTTTTCATTCATTGGTGTTTTACACCGTGCTTCTACACCTGCATTGCTGTTTGGGGTTTTAGGCTGTGTTTCTGTACAGCACTCTGAGATATCAGCTGATGTACGAAGGGCTATATAAAATTCAATAAAGCACCAATATATTTCTATGTGTTTGATACGTTCCATTCTAGACATTACTATAAGTAGTCCTCCCCTCGCCAGCCTCCACTGGTGCTGTCAGTAAACTCAGTATCTGTCTCATCAGCATGTACCACTGTCACTAGACACACAGAGCTGAGATGGAGGGACAGATGAAGGGAGAGAGAGATGGAGGGAGAGAGAGATGGAGGGAGAGAGAGATGGAGGGAGAGAGAGATGAAGGGAGAGAGAGATGAAGGGAGAGAGAGATGGAGGGAGAGAGAGATGGAATCACAGAGAGATGGAGGGAGAGAGAGATGGAGGAAGAGAGAGATGGAATCACAGAGAGATGGAGGGAGAGAGAGATGGAGGGAGAGAGAGATGGAGGAAGAGAGAGATGGAGGGACAGAGAGATGGAGGGAGAGAGAGATGGAGGGAGAGAGAGATGGAGGGACAGAGAGATGGAGGGAGAGAGAGATGGAGGGAGAGAGAGATGGAGGGACAGAGAGATGGAGGGAGAGAGAGATGGAGGAAGAGAGAGATGGAGGGAGAGAGAGATGGAGGGAGAGAGAGATGGAGGAAGAGAGAGATGGAGGAAGAGAGAGATGGAGGGAGAGAGAGATGGAGGGAGAGAGAGAGAGATGGAGGGAGAGAGAGATGGAGGGAGAGAGAGAGATGAAGGGAGAGAGAGATGGAGGGACAGAGAGATGAAGGGAGAGAGAGATGAAGGGAGAGAGATGGAGGGAGAGAGAGAGAGATGAAGGGAGAGAGAGATGGAGGGAGAGAGAGATGAAGGGAGAGAGAGATGAAGGGAGAGAGAGATGGAGGGAGAGAGAGATGGAGGGAGAGAGAGATGGAGGGAGAGAGAGATGAAGGGAGAGAGAGATGAAGGGAGAGAGAGAGATGGAGGGAGAGAGAGATGGAGGGAGAGAGAGAGAGATGAAGGGAGAGAGAAATGAAGGAAGAGAGAGATGGAGGGAGGTCACCCTCCAGTAGCAGAATAACTCTTCTCTGTAGAGAGCCTCGGGTCTGCATGAATGTATGAATGTGTTTCTGTGCTATGATCCATAGAGGAGTCTCTCACTGATCTCATTTTCTCTCTCTCGACTGTGCGATGTAGGAACAAAGATGTGATTGGTTAAGGAGGAAGAGGGAGGGGCTGTCAGACATATCATGTGGTAGGAGGGTTTGAACTACTAGAGAGAGAGAGAGAGATGCAGGAATAGGGAACTACATAGTTGTAAGACTGCAAAGAGTGAGTGAGAGAGAGGGAGGGCAGAGAGAGAACATAAAGTACATGAAGTTTGTATTTAAGTTCCTATAAATAGAGAAGAACGGATAAAGTTACAGACTTGGACAGACAACATTATATCAGGACCTATAGACACCTGGATCAACCTGGAGAGAACACAACATTAAAACAGGACCTATAGACACCTGGAGAGAACACAACATTATATCAGGACCTATAGACACCTGGACCAACCTGGAGAGAACACAACATTATATCAGGACCTATAGACACCTGGACCAACCTGAAGAGAACACAACATTATATCAGGACCTATAGACACCTGGAGAGAACACAACATTATATCAGGACCTATAGACACCTGGACCAACCTGAAGAGAACACAACATTATATCAGGACCTATAGACACCTGAAGAGAACACAACATTATATCAGGACCTATAGACACCTGGAGAGAACACAACATTATATCAGGACCTATAGACACCTGGACCAACCTGAAGAGAACACAACATTATATCAGGACCTATAGACACCTGGAGAGAACACAACATTATATCAGGACCTATAGACACCTGGACCAACCTGGAGAGAACACAACATTATATCAGGACCTATAGACACCTGGAGAGAACACAACATTATATCAGGACCTATAGACACCTGGACCAACCTGGAGAAAACACAACATTATATCAGGACCTATAGACACCTGGACCAACCTGGAGAGAACACAACATTATATCAGGACCTATAGACACCTGGAGAGAACACAACATTATATCAGGGCCTATAGACACCTGGAGAGAACACAACATTATATCAGGACCTATAGACACCTGGACCAACCTGGAGAGAACACAACATTATATCAGGACCTATAGACACTGTAGTGGCCAATCGATTCAAACATGACACGACCAGGAACTTTGAATTCAATGATAGACTTTTAATACACCCTCGTATCGTAAGTCGGAGAGCCCCGCAGGACCCACGGGACTCACAACCTCCAGAGCTCTCCTTTTTATCTCCTTGCATACATTATCAGTTCATCCCCCAATGCAAATCCCCCTTACATTCCAATCTGTTCGTCCTGCTTGTTCAGCCCAGTAACGCCCACATCTGCTTTCGGCCAGATTATATGATGTCAAGACCCTTCCTTTGACCTAAAGATAATATACATCCCCCCTTCCTGTGGCCTGTGCTCAGACCCTGTAATTAACCCTGTGTCCCTATTGTATGTGTCTTTCATCTCATTTAGCTTTAGGGTTCCCATTTGTTCTGGTCCCCTGCTCTTCATATGGTTTGTCTAAGGTCAAACAGACTTGTGTTTCCCCTGTGATGTGACTGATGCCTGCAATCCATCAGTTAGTCATTTGGCTGACCCCGTCCTTAGGCAACCTCTTTGATCCTGGCCCAGCTGGCCTAAGATGAATTTTTAGTGTCCCCTATGGCCTTTAACTTCTTCCTGCCCTATATAATAAAAATGCATTTTACCAGAACAAGGAATGAACCCATAACTTTACCTTTTCTCTTTTGTTATCAAATCATGTATATAATTCTACCACAACACCTGGACCAACCTGGAGAGAACACAGCATTATATCAGGACCTATAGACACCTGGAGAGAACACAACATTATATCAGGACCTATAGACACCTGGAGAGAACACAGCATTATATCAGGACCTATAGACACCTGGACCAACCTGGAGAGAACACAGCATTATATCAGGACCTATAGACACCTGGAGAGAACACAGCATTATATCAGGACCTATAGACACCTGAAGAGAACACAACATTATATCAGGACCTATAGACACCTGGAGAGAACACAACATTATATCAGGACCTATAGACACCTGGACCAACCTGAAGAGAACACAACATTATATCAGGACCTATAGACACCTGAAGAGAACACAACATTATATCAGGATCTATAGACACCTGGAGAGAACACAACATTATATCAGGACCTATAGACACCTGGAGAGAACACAACATTATATCAGGACCTATAGACACCTGGACCAACCTGGAGAGAACACAGCATTATATCAGGACCTATAGACACCTGGAGAGAACACAACATTATATCAGGACCTATAGACACCTGGACCAACCTGGAGAGAACACAACATTATATCAGGACCTATAGACACCTGGAGAGAACACACCATTATATCAGGACCTATAGACACCTGGAGAGAACACAACATTATATCAGGACCTATAGACACCTGGAGAGAACACAACATTATATCAGGACCTATAGACACCTGGACCAACCTGGAGAGAACACAACATTATATCAGGACCTATAGACACCTGGAGAGAACACAACATTATATCAGGACCTATAGACACCTGGACCAACCTGGAGAGAACACAACATTATATCAGGACCTATAGACACCTGGACCAACCTGGAGAGAACACAACATTATATCAGGACCTATAGACACCTGGACCAACCTGGAGAGAACACAACATTATATCAGGACCTATAGACACCTGGACCAACCTGGAGAGAACACAACATTATATCAGGACCTATAGACACCTGGACCAACCTGGAGAGAACACAACATTATATCAGGACCTATAGACACCTGGACCAACCTGGAGAGAACACAACAAGATGAGGATCCTGCTGATAGTCATCCTCCTCTCCTTCATGACAGGTAATAAGCTTGTTATAACTCTCTATAACAATGTAATAACATCCAGTTATGTTTCTTATAAAGGCTGCTACTACAGATAATATACTTTCTCTGTTCTGATTGGCAGGTTGTTTGAGCTCCTTCAAAGTGACAGGATACTCTGGAGGAACTGTCATCATCTCCTGTCATTATTCCACAGAAGACAGAAGTCGTGAGAAATATTTCTGCTTGGAGCAGAACCGTTTGAGATGTGAGGATCAAATCAGAACTGGATTGAGGAACACCTGGGTACACAGTGGTAGATTCTCTCTGTATGACAACACTGGAGGAAACTACTTCAAGGTGATCATCAGACAACTGACCAGACAAGATGAAAGGACCTACTGGTGTGGAGTGGACAAACCTACTATACCTGACAGTTATACCAAGGTAGAGCTGGATGTGAAGAAGGGTGAGAGACTTTTACTTTAACTTTATAAAATTAATTTAGCTACATACGGTATTACATGATCAGTACCACTAGTCAATGAAGTCAGTCTATAGTTCTAGACTAAGGTTGTGATGTGTGTTCCTATTGACAGATGACTGCTGTCAGTCTATAGTACCTAAGGTTGTGATGTGTGTTCCTGTTGACAGATGACTGCTGTGAGAAGTCAGTCTATAGTATTAGACTAAGATTGTGATGTGTGTTCCTGTTGACAGATGACTGCTGTGAGAAGTCAGTCTATAGTACTAGACTAAGGTTGTGATGTGTGTTCCTGTTGACAGATGACTGCTGTGAGAAGTCAGTCTATAGTACTAGACTAAGGTTGTGATGTGTGTTCCTATTGACAGATGACTGCTGTGAGAAGTCAGTCTATAGTATTAGACTAAGGTTGTGATGTGTGTTCCTATTGACAGATGACTGCTGTGAGAAGTCAGTCTATAGTACTAGACTAAGGTTGTGATGTGTGTTCCTATTGACAGATGACTGCTGTGAGAAGTCAGTCTATAGTACTAGACTAAGGTTGTGATGTGTGTTCCTGTTGACAGATGACTGCTGTGAGAAGTCAGTCTATAGTACTAGACTAAGGTTGTGATGTGTGTTCCTATTGACAGATGACTGCTGTGAGAAGTCAGTCTATAGTATTAGACTAAGGTTGTGATGTGTGTTCCTATTGACAGATGACTGCTGTGAGAAGTCAGTCTATAGTACTAGACTAAGGTTGTGATGTGTGTTCCTATTGACAGATGACTGCTGTGAGAAGTCAGTCTATAGTACTAGACTAAGGTTGTGATGTGTGTTCCTGTTGACAGATGACTGCTGTGAGAAGTCAGTCTATAGTACTAGACTAAGGTTGTGATGTGTGTTCCTATTGACAGATGACTGCTGTGAGAAGTCAGTCTATAGTACTAGACTAAGGTTGTGATGTGTGTTCCTATTGACAGATGACTGCTGTGAGAAGTCAGTCTATAGTACTAGACTAAGGTTGTGATGTGTGTTCCTATTGACAGATGACTGCTGTGAGAAGTCAGTCTATAGTACTAGACTAAGGTTGTGATGTGTGTTCCTATTGACAGATGACTGCTGTGAGAAGTCAGTCTATAGTACTAGACTAAGGTTGTGGTGTGTGTTCCTGTTGACAGATGACTGCTGTGAGAAGTCAGTCTATAGTACTAGACTAAGGTTGTGATGTGTGTTCCTATTGACAGATGACTGCTGTGAGAAGTCAGTCACAGAGACGGCCTTTCTGGGAGGAGAAGCTACCATCAGATGCAACTATCCAGAGGACCATGAGGACAACATCAAGTATTTCTGCAAAGTAGACAGTGAATCTGACTGTGAAAACAAGATATCAGATACATATCATGAAAAACCTAGAAGATATTCTCTTTCTAAGAGAAGAAGAGAGAGATTCTCCACAGTGACCATCAGTGACCTGACTGAAGATGATACTGGGACCTACTGGTGTGGAGTAGAAACCAGCAGGACAGAACAACGTTACATTACACTGATCACACAGGTGAAGCTGCTTGTTATAAGTGAGTATAAACTTCTTCTTTCTCTTTAACACGTGAACATAAACACACAAGTTGCAGTTATCTTTGTGATAAAAGTAGTTTAATTTAAATGATAATTGCATGAGCTGGACCCCTACAAATCAGCCGGGCGAACAATCTGGATCCTCTCTTTCTAAAATGATCCGCCGAAATCTTTGCAACTTACTGGCCTGTTCAACCTCTCTTTCGTATCGTCTGAGATCACCAGAGATTGGAAAGCTTCCGTGGTCATCCCCCTCCTCAAATGGGGAGACACTCTAGACCCAAACTGCTACAGACCTATATCTATCCTACCCTGCCTTTCTAAGGTCTTTGAAAGCCAAGTTAACAAACAGATCACCGACCATTTCAAATCCCACCGTACCTTCTCCACTATGCAATCTGGTTTCCGAGCTGGTCTTGGGTGCACCTCAGCCACGCTCAAGGTCCTAAACGATTTCATAACCGCCATTGATAAGAAACAATACTGTGCAGCTGTATTCATCAACCTGGCCAAGGCTTTCGACTCTGTCAATCACCACATTCTTATTGGCATACTCAACAGCCTTGGTTTCTCAAAAGACTGCCTCACCTGGTTCACCAAAACCTTCTCAGAGTTCATTGTGTCAAATCAGAGGGCCTGTTGTCCGGACCTCTGGCAGTCTCTATGGGGGTGCCACAGGGTTCAATTCTCGGGCCGACTTTTTTCTCTGTATACATCAATGATGTCGATCTTGCTGCTGGTGAGTCTCTGATCCACCTCTGAGCAGATGACACCATTCTGTATATTTCTGGCCCTTCTTTGGACGCTGTGTTAACTAACCTCCAGACGAACTTCAATGCCATACAACTCTCCTTCCGTGGCCTCCATCTGTTCTTAAATGCAAGTAAAACTAAATGTATGCTCTTCAACCGATCGCTGCCCATACCTGCCCGCCCATCTAGCATCACTACTCTGAACGGTTCTGACTTAGAATATGTGGACAACTACAAATACCTAGGTGTCTGGTTAGACTGTAAACTCTCCTTCCAGACTCACATTAAGCATTTCCAATCTAAAATTAAATCTAGAATCAGCTTCCTATTTCACAATAAAGCCTCCTTCACTCATGCTGCCAAACATACCTTCGTAAAACTGACCATCCTACCGATCCTCGACTTCGGCAATGTCATTTACAAAATAGCCTCCAACACTCTACTCAGCAAATTGGATGCAGTCTATGACAGTGCCATCCATTTTGTCACCAAAGTCCCACATTCTACCCATCATTGCGACCTGTATGCTCGTTGGCTGGCCCTCGCTTCATATTCATCGCCAAACTCACTGGCTCCAAGTCATCTATAAGTCTTTGCTAGGTAAAGCCCTGCCTTATCTCAGCTCACTGGTCACTGAAGCAGCACCCACCCGTAGCACACGCTCCAGCGGGCATATCTCACTGCTCACCCCCAAAGCCAATTCCTCATTTGGCTGCCTTTCCTTCCAGTTCTCTGCTGCCAATGACTGGAACGAATGGCAAAATCACTGAAGCTGGAGACTCATATCTCCCTCACTAACTTTAAGCACCAGCTGTCAGAGCAGCTTACAGATAATTGCACCTGGACATAGCCCATCTGTAAATAGCCCATCCAACTACCTCATCCCCATTCTGTTATCTTTTTGTTTGTTGCTCCTTTGCACCCCAGTATCTCTACTTGCACATTCATCTTCTGCACATCTACCATTCCAGTGTTTAATTGCTAAACTGTTATTATTTTTGTTGCCTTACCTCCGTTATCGTACCTCATTTGTACACAATGTATATAGACTTTTTCTATTGTGTTATTGACTGTATGTTTGTTTATTCCATGTGTAACTGTGTTGTTTGTGTCACACTGCTTTGCTTTATCTTGGCCAGGTCACAGCTGTAAATGAGGACTTGTTCTCAACTAGCCTACCCGGTTAAATAAAGGTTAAATATATATATATATTTTTAATATCATTCACATGTTTAATGTGTTTGATACCGTTCATTCCAGACATTGTGATTAGACCACCCTCCTTTTCCTCCTCCCAACAGCCTCCTCTGCTTCCCATGCTGTACACCTGCAGTAACTATGTTACATACTGTCTGACCATGTAAATAACATATAGCATTATATTATACATTATATATAACTACAGTATGTTAGTCAGTGTGTTAGTGGAGGCTGGGTGTGTCTGTGTGTTTGTAGTGAAAAGACACTGGACCAGAACACTGTAACTTCCTCTGTAATGTCTGTGTGTTTGTTGTCATCAGAGAGAGAGAGAGAGAGAGACAGAGAGACAGAGAGAGAGAGAGAGAGAGCGACAGAGAGACAGAGAGAGAGAGAGAGAGAGAGAGAGACAGAGAGAGAGAGAGAGTGAGAGAGAGGGAGAGAGAGAGGGAGACAATGTTAACATGTTTCCCATGCCAATAAAGCCCCTTGAATTGAATTGAGAGAGAGAGAGAGATCACTCTTTATCTCTATCTCTACCACTCTCTATCTCTATCATTCTTTATCTCTATCACTCTTTATCTCTATCACTCGCTCTCTATCACTCTCCATCTCTATCACTCCCTATCTCTATCACTCTTTATCTCTATCACTCTCTATCTCTATCACTATTTATCTCTATCACTCTCTATCTCTATCACTCTTTATCTCTATCACTCTTTATCTCTATCTCTATCACTCTCTATCTCTATCACTCTTTATCTCTATCACTCTCTATCTCTATCACTCTCTATCACTCTCTATCTCTATCACTCTTTATCTCTATTACTCTTTATCTCTAATACTCTTTATCTCTATCACTCTCTATCTCTATCACTCTCTCTCTCTTTTCTTATCACTCTATCTCTATCACTCTTTATCTCTATCACCCTCTTTCTCTATCACACTCTTTCTCTATCACTCTTTATCTCTATCACTCTCTATCGCTATCTATATCACTCTCTTTTCTTATCACTCTATCACTCTCTATCTCTATCACTCTCTATCTCTATCACTCTCTATCTCTATCACTCTTTATCTATATCACTCTCTATCTCTATCACTCTTTATCTCTATCACTCTCTATTTCTATCACTCTCTTTTCTTATCACTCTTTATCTCTATCACTCTTTATCTCTATCACTCTCTCTCTATCACTCTCTCTATCACTCTTTATCTCTATCACTCTCGTTCTCTATCACTCTCTATCTCTATCACTATTTATCTCTATCACTCTTTATCTCTATCACTCTCTTTCTCTATCACTCTCTATCTCTATCACTCTCTATCTCTATCACTCTTTATCTCTATCACTCTCTATCTCTATCATTCTCTCTTTGCAAATGTTACTCTCTATATTGCTCTCTCCATCTCTCTGTTTACCCTCCATCTCTCTCTCTTCACCTCCATCTTACTCTCTCTCCATATGACTCTCTACCTCCATCTCTCTCTCTCTCTCTCTCCATATGACTCTCTACCTCCATATCTCTCTCTTCCTCTCCATCTCTCTCTCTCTTCACCTCCATCTCTCTCTCTCTCTTCACCTCCATCTCTCTCTCTCTCTCTCTTCACCTCCATCTCTCTCTCTCGCTCTTCACCTCCATCTCACTCTCTCTCCATATGACTCTCTACCTCCATATCTCTCTCTTCCTCTCCATCTCTCTCTCTCTTCACCTCCATCTCTCTCTCTCTCTTCACCTCCATCTCTCTCTCTCTCTCTTCACCTCCATCTCTCTCTCTCTCTCTTCACCTCCATCTCTCTCTCTCGCTCTTCACCTCCATCTCTCTCTCTCTCCATATGACTCTATACCTCCATATCTCTCTCTTCCTCTCCATCTCTCTCTCTCTTCACCTCCATCTCTCTCTCTCTTCACCTCCATCTCTCTCTTCACCTCCATCTCTCTCTCTCGCTCTTCACCTCCATCTCACTCTCTCTCCATATGACTCTCTACCGCTCTCTCTCTCTTCACCTCCATCTCTCTCTCTCCTCATCTCTCCATCTCTCCCTCTCCTCACCTTGCTAAAACATTTTCCAACTTGTCCATTGTTTTCAGCGGCACCAACCACCATGAGCACAACAACAACAACAACTACAGCTCTTCAAGCCTCAGCCACAATCACCTTCATCTCACAATCATCATCATCATCTTCTTCTTCATCATCATCACCATCATCAACATCATCTTCTTCTTCATCATCATCACTCAACGGTAAATACAACTTTACAAATTCAACTGTATGAGTCTCACTTTGGTTAGTGGTAGACATGTCTGTATGTAGTGGTATGATATGAGGGTAGGTTAGTGTTATGATATGAGGGTAGGTTAGTGTTATGATACGAGGGTAGGTTAGTGTTATGATATGAGGGTAGGTTAGTGGTAGACATGTCTGTATGTAGTGTTATGATATGAGGGTAGGTTAGTGTTATGATTTGAGGGTAGGTTAGTGGTAGACATGTCTGCATGTAGTGTTATGATATGAGGGTAGGTTAGTGTTATGATTTGAGGGTAGGTTAGTGGTAGACATGTCTGTATGTAGTGTTATGATATGAGGGTAGGTTAGTGTTATGATTTGAGGGTAGGTTAGTGGTAGACATGTCTGCATGTACAGTGCCTTGCGAAAGTATAATGAGAGAGAACGGAGGTGAAAGGAGAGAGGACGGAGGAGAAAGGAGAGAGGATGGAGGTGAAAGGAGAGAGGACGGAGGAGAAAGGAGAGAGGACAGAGGTGAAAGGAGAGACGACGGAGGAGAAAGGAGAGAGGACGGAGGAGAGAGGACGGAGGAGAGAGAACGGAGGAGAGAGGACAGAGGAGAGAGAACGGAGGAGAGAGGACAGAGGAGAGAGAACGGAGGAGAGAGGACAGAGGAGAGAGGACAGAGGAGAGAGGACGGAGGAGAGAGGACGGAGGAGAGAGAACGGAGGAGAGAGAACGGAGGAGAGAGAACGGTGGAGAGAGGACGGAGGAGAGAGGACGGATGAGAGAGGACAGAGGAGAGAGAAGGGAGGAGAGAGGACGGAGGAGAGAGGACGGAGGAGAAAGGAGAGAGGACGGAGGAGAGAGAACGGAGGAGAGAGGACGGAGGAGAGAGAACGGAGGAGAGAGAACGGAGGAGAGAGGACAGAGGAGAGAGAACGGAGGAGAGAGGACAGAGGAGAGAGGACGGAGGAGAGAGAACGGAGGAGAGAGAACGGAGGAGAGAGAACGGAGGAGAGAGGACAGAGGAGAGAGGACGGGGAGGAGAGAGAACGGAAGAGAGAGGACGGAGGAGAGAGGACGGAGGAGAGAGAACGGAGGAGAGAGGACGGAGGAGAGAGGACGGAGGAGAGAGGACAGTGGAGAGAGGACGGAGGAGAGAGGACGGAGGAGAGAGAACGGAGGAGAGAGGACGGAGGAGAGAGGACGGAGGAGAGAGGACAGTGGAGAGAGGACGGAGGAGAGAGGACGGAGGAGAGAGGACGGATGAGAGAGGACGAGAAAGGAGGAGAGAGGACGGAGGAGAGAGGACGGAGGAGAGAGGACGGAGGAGAGAGAACGGAGGAGAGAGGACGGAGGAGAGAGGACGGAGGAGAGAGGAGAGAGAACGGAGGAGAGAGGACGGAGGAGAGAGGACGGAGGAGAGAGGACGGAGGAGAGAGAACGGAGGAGAGAGGACGGAGGAGAGAGGACGGAGGAGAGAGGACGGAGGAGAGAGAACGGAGGAGAGAGAACGGAGGAGAGAGAACTGAGGAGAGAGGACGGAAGACTGACTTTTGCCCAAACGAGAAAAGGCCCCAGAGACACCTGAGTCACTGGCTACCAATCACATGGGCCATACACACAGTAGCGACCACTTGATTTGCAATTTAGGAGGACGTTGGTGAATGCCAAATACCCTGCTCAAAACCGACAGCGAGTCTCACTATAGGGGTGAAGTCTGATCATAAAATACAACAACACCTGATCATTGATGAACAAACATTTGTAAATCCATCAGCATCAGAGACACATGGAACAGTGTCATGGAACAGTGTCATGGAACAGTGTCATGGAACAGTGTCACGGAGCAGTGTCACGGAACAGTGTCACGGAACAGTGTCATGGAACAGGGTCATGGAACAGTGTCAAGGAACAGGGTCATGAAAGAGTGTCATGGAACAGTGTCATGGAACAGTGTCATGGAGCAGTGTCATGGAACAGTGTCATGGAACAGTGTCATGGAGCAGTGTCATGGAACAGTGTCATGGAGCAGTGTCATGGAACAGTGTCATGGAGCAGTGTCATGGAACAGTTTCATGGAACAGTTTCATGGAACAGTGTCATGGAGCAGTGTCATGGAACAGTGTCATGGAACAGTGTCATGGAGCAGTGTCATGGAACAGTGTCATGGAGCAGTGTCATGGAACAGTGTCATGGAACAGTGTCATGGAGCAGTGTCATGGAACAGTGTCATGGAACAGTGTCATGGAGCAGTGTCATGGAACAGTGTCATGGAACAGTGTCATGGAACTGTCTGAAAAACAACTCTTCCTTTTCTGATCTGTCTGATCAGATTTCCTCATCTGTTGTGTTTTACTTAGTGATGACATTCACCATCAGTACTCAATAACCACGGCAACAAGCCCAACCACCCAATAGATTATTATTATTGTTTGTTGTTGTTAATAGTATTATGATAGTTATAATTATTATTACTATTGTTATTAATATTATTATTTGGATGATGATGATGATGGTGGTGATGATGATGATGATGATGGTGGTGATGATGATGGTGGTGATGATGATGATGGTGATAATGGTGATGATGATGGTGGTGATGATGATGGTTGTGATAATGATGATGGTGGTGATGATGATGGTGATGATGTTGATGATGATGGTGATGATGATGGTGGCGATAATGGTGATGATGATGATGGTGATGATGATGATGGTGATGATGATGATGATAATGATGATGTTGATGATAATGATGATGATGATGGTGGTGATGATGATGTTGATGATGATGATAATGATGACTTGTATAGTGTGACGTTTGGTGTAATTGAAAACTGTTATCATTTACTGTGTTGGTTTAATGATGTGATTGTGTCTGAATTGTATATAGTGTTGTTTATTCTTAACTAAATAAAAAACACATCTGACTTCTAAAGACCGTTCCTCCTGACAACAAAGATCATGTATTATGGGATGCAGGTAGCCCAGCAGTTAAGAGTGTTGGGCCAGTAACTGCAAGGTAGCTGGTTTGAATCCCTGAGCTGACTAGGTGAAATAAGGCATTAAACCTAATTGCTCCTGTAAGTCTCTCTGGCTAAATGACATACATGTATTATATTGACTAGATATTGGACTGTCTGCTCTAACAATGAGCACACACACATCTGTAACAAGATCTGAAGAGTGTATGTACACACACACACACACTTCCTCTCTCTCTAGATGCTCTTCTCTCAGACTACTGTCCTGGTGCAGGACAGACTCTCTCTAGATGCTCTTCCCTCAGACTACTCTCCTGGTGCAGGACAGACTCTCTCTAGATGCTCTTCCCTCAGACTACTCTCCTGGTGCAGGACAGACTCTCTCTAGATGCTCTTCCCTCAGACTACTCTCCTGGTGCAGGACAGACTCTCTCTAGATGCCCTTCCCTCAGACTACTCTCCTGGTGCAGGACAGACTCTCTCTAGATGCCCTTCCCTCAGACTACTCTCCTGGTGCAGGACAGACTCTCTCTAGATGCCCTTCCCTCAGACTACTCTCCTGGTGCAGGACAGACTCTCTCTAGATGCCCTTCCCTCAGACTACTCTCCTGGTGCAGGACAGACTCTCTCTAGATGCTCTTCCCTCAGACTACTCTCCTGGTGCAGGACAGACTCTCTCTAGATGCTCTTCCCTCAGACTACTCTCCTGGTGCAGGACAGACTCTCTCTAGATGCCCTTCCCTCAGACTACTCTCCTGGTGCAGGACAGACTCTCTCTAGATACCCTTCCCTCAGAATACTCTCCTGGTGCAGGACAGACTCTCTCTAGATGCCCTTCCCTCAGACTACTCTCCTGGTGCAGGACAGACTCTCTCTAGATGCCCTTCCCTCAGACTACTCTCCTGGTGCAGGACAGACTCTCTCTAGATGCTCTTCCCTCAGACTACTCTCCTGGTGCAGGACAGTCTCTCTCTAGATGCTCTTCCCTCAGACTACTCTCCTGGTGCAGGACAGACTCTCTCTAGATGCCCTTCCCTCAGACTACTCTCCTGGTGCAGGACAGACTCTCTCTAGATGCTCTTCCCTCAGACTACTCTCCTGGTGCAGGACAGACTCTCTCTAGATGCTCTTCCCTCAGACTACTCTCCTGGTGCAGGACAGTCTCTCTCTAGATGCTCTTCCCTCAGACTACTCTCCTGGTGCAGGACAGACTCTCTCTAGATACCCTTCCCTCAGAATACTCTCCTGGTGCAGGACAGACTCTCTCTAGATGCCCTTCCCTCAGACTACTCTCCTGGTGCAGGACAGACTCTCTCTAGATGCCCTTCCCTCAGACTACTCTCCTGGTGGAGGACAGACTCTCTCTAGATGCTCTTCCCTCAGACTACTCTCCTGGTGCAGGACAGACTCTCTCTAGATGCCCTTCCCTCAGACTACTCTCCTGGTGCAGGACAAACTCTCTCTAGATGCTCTTCCCTCAGACTACTCTCCTGGTGCAGGACAGACTCTCTCTAGATGCCCTTCCCTCAGACTACTCTCCTGGTGCAGGACAGACTCTCTCTAGATGCCCTTCCCTCAGACTACTCTCCTGGTGCAGGACATACTCTCTCTAGATGCCCTTCCCTCAGACTACAGGACAGACTCTCTCTAGATGCTCTTCCCTCAGACTACTCTCCTGGTGCAGGACAGACTCTCTCTAGATGCTCTTCCCTCAGACTACTCTCCTGGTGCAGGACAGACTCTCTCTAGATGCCCTTCCCTCAGACTACTCTCCTGGTGCAGGACAGACTCTCTCTAGATGCCATTCCCTCAGACTACTCTCCTGGTGCTGGACAGACTCTCTCTAGATGCCCTTCCCTCAGACTACTCTCCTGGTGCAGGACAGACTCTCTCTAGATGCTCTTCCCTCAGACTACTCTCCTGGTGCAGGACAGACTCTCTCTAGATGCCCTTCCCTCAGACTACTCTCCTGGTGGAGGACAGACTCTCTCTAGATGCTCTTCCCTCAGACTACTCTCCTGGTGCAGGACAGACTCTCTCTAGATGCCCTTCCCTCAGACTACTCTCCTGGTGCAGGACAGACTCTCTCTAGATGCTCTTCCCTCAGACTACTCTCCTGGTGCAGGACAGACTCTCTCTAGATGCCCTTCCCTCAGACTACTCTCCTGGTGCAGGACAGACTCTCTCTAGATGCCCTTCCCTCAGACTACTCTCCTGGTGCAGGACAGACTCTCTCTAGATGCTCTTCCCTCAGACTACTCTCCTGGTGCAGGACAGACTCTCTCTAGATGCTCTTCCCTCAGACTACTCTCCTGGTGCAGGACAAACTCTCTAGATGCTCTTCCCTCAGACTCCTCTCCTGGTGCAGGACAGACTCTCTCTAGATGCCCTTCCCTCAGACTACTCTCCTGGTGCAGGACAAACTCTCTCTAGATGCTCTTCCCTCAGACTACTCTCCTGGTGCAGGACAGACTCTCTCTAGATGCTCTTCCCTCAGACTACTCTCCTGGTGCAGGACAGTCAGAGTGCTTCTAAGCTTCATGTCTACTGATTTCAGTGGTGCTATAATGTAATAGTCCCTGTTACCACATAATAGAAAACTATGTTGTCATGGTGTTGATGGCATAGATGTGAGTCTCTCAGAGGCCAAGAGGAAGTGATGCAACTACTTGAGGTTTTGTGGAGAGCTGCTGCTGACACCATAGCCTCCGTTGCTATGGTTACTATGATGACCATCCAACTCAGTCTCTTCCTTTATCAGACCTTTATCAGACCAACCAACCAACCAACCTTATTGACTGATCTAACTACAATCAAATGACCAAATGACAGTTGTATCTATCTATGATATATACAGTACTCTGTAAAGTCTCTCCTCCTGTCTGTGGTCAGGTCTGATGGTATCTATGATATATACAGTACTCTGTAAAGTCTCTCCTCCTGTCTGTGTTCAGGTCTGATGGTATCTATGATATATACAGTACTCTGTAAAGTCTCTCCTCCTGTCTGTGGTCAGGTCTGATGGTATCTATGATATATACAGTACTCTGTAAAGTCTCTCCTCCTGTCTGTGTTCAGGTCTGATGGTATCTATGATATATACAGTACTCTGTAAAGTCTCTCCTCCTGTCTGTGGTCAGGTCTGATGGTATCTATGATATATACAGTACTCTGTAAAGTCTCTCCTCCTGTCTGTAGTCAGGTCTGATGGTATCTATGATATATACAGTACTCTGTAAAGTCTCTCCTCCTGTCTGTGGTCAGGTCTGATGGTATCTATGATATATACAGTACTCTGTAATGTCTCTCCTCCTGTCTGTGGTCAGGTCTGATGGTATCTATGATATATACAGTACTCTGTAATGTCTCTCCTCCTGTCTGTGGTCAGGTCTGATGGTATCTATGATATATACAGTACTCTGTAATGTCTCTCCTCCTGTCTGTGGTCAGGTCTGATGGTATCTATGATATATACAGTACTCTGTAAAGTCTCTCATGGATTCTTAGACTCATATTGACCATGTAGATCCTGAAATGTTTTATTAGGATGCACCTTGCCTAACGATGGTTGAGGGCCACACTTCTTTTCATATCTGAACATGTATTTATTGTCATTGGTTCTGTATGCAGGTTGACTGTGTGTATGAGGAGATCGGAGAGGCAGACAGACAGACAGACAGACAGACAGACAGGCAGGCAGGCAGGCAGGCAGGCAGGCAGGCAGGCAGACAGACAGACAGACAGAGAGACAGACAGACAGACAGACAGACAGACAGACAGACAGACAGACAGACAGACAGACAGACAGACAGACAGACAGACAGACGAGACAGCCTCTACAACCTACCCTGCTGGCCAAGCCTCTACAACCTACCCTGCAGGCCAAGCCTCTACAACCTACCCTGCTGGCCAAGCCTCTACAATCTACCCTGCTGGCCAAGCCTCTACAACCTACCCTGCTGGCCAAGCCTCTACAACCTACCCTGCAGGCCAAGCCTCTACAACCTACCCTGCTGGCCAAGCCTCTACAATCTACCCTGCTGGCCAAGCCTCTACAACCTACCCTGCAGGCCAAGCCTCTACAAAATTGATTTGATTTGATTTGATAACCTGCTGGCCGAGCCTCTACAACATAACCTGCTGGCCGAGCCTCTACAACCTACCCTGCTGGCCAAGCCTCTACAACCTACCCTGCTGGCCAAGCCTCTACAACCTACCCTGCTGGCCGAGCCACAGGTAGCCCACACTGTGAAGCCTTCGCTAACGATGCTCTGTAATCTACTCATTGGTTGAACAACGTGTTACAATATTTTCATGAAAGTTCTATTAACTGAATATTTTTCTCAGCTGGCTGATGAAGATGAACAAATCTTGCTGCAGTGATGGCACACTGTGATATTTCACCTAATAGATGTGATGGCACACTGTGATATTTCACCTAATAGATGTGATGGCACACTGTGATATTTCACCTAATAGATGTGGGAGTTTATCAAAGTTGGATTTGTTTTGGAAGAATTTTTGGTTCTGTGTAATCTGAGGTAAATATGTGTCTCTTAAATGGTCATGCATTTGGCAAGAGGTTAGGAAGTGCAGCTCAGTTTCCACCTCATTTTGTGGGCAGTTTGCACATAGCCTGTCTTCCCTTGAGAACAATGCTTATGGCGTCCTCTCTCATTAGCACTGCTACAGTGGTTCCTCATTTAAAAGTTGCATCATACCTCAGCGTGAGGTGCTAATTCTACATTATTTGGTGTTTCACCTTGTAAGAGGATGTTTTTGTAGAATTCTGCAGATTCTCAATGTGTTTTTGTCCCATGTTGTGAATGTTTGGTCAGGGAGCACATCCCATTCAACACAACCATCAAGGGCAATAACTGCTTTCTACAACTGGTTTAAGTATATTTAGACAGAATTTGTTGTTCCTTTTGATGGTGTAGACGGCCATTTTTGCCTTGCCTCAGATCTTTCACTGCTTTGTGGAAATCACCTGTGGTGCTGTGTGACGTGGTGAGGTTGGACCCAGGTGCAGGGAAGAGACCTGACGATGAAAATTTACTCCACCTATCAACCACTCAACACAGCAACCCGAGACTCCACTGACCAAACCAATCAACACAGCAACCCAAGACTTCACCTACCAACCACTCAACACAGCAACCCAAGACTCCACCTCCCAACCACTCAACACAGCAACCTAACACTCCACCTACCAACCACTTAATACAGAACCCAAGACTCCACTTAACCACTCAACACAGCAACCCAAGACCCCACCTACCAACCACTCAACACAGCAACCCAAGACTTCACCTACCAACCACTCAACACAGCAACCCAAGACTTCACCTACCAACCACTCAACACAGCAACCCAAGACTCCACCTACCAACCACTCAACACAGCAACCCAAGACTCCACCCACCAACCACTCAACACAGCAACCCAAGACTTCACCTACCAACCACTCAACACAGCAACCCAAGACTCCACCCACCAACCACTCAACACAGCAACCCAAGACTTCACCTACCAACCCCTCGTTCAAAACATAAGAGTCATTAAATTGTTAGTCTTTGTAATATTTGTACGTATGAAATTCCATTCTAATCCAATCTTTCATAATTACTGTAAATATACACTGAAACAGGAATTAGGAACACTTTCTGAATATTCCCCCTCAGAACATCCTCAATTATTCAGGGCATGGACTCTACAAGCTGTTGATAGCGTTCCACAGGGATACTGGCCCATGTTGACTCCAACGCTTCCCACAGTTGTGTCAAGTTGGGTGGATGTCCTATGGGTTGTAATAAAACCCATATTTATGTTGATTTCTTTTCCCTTTTGTACTTTAACTATTTGCCCATTATTACAACACTGTATATAGACATCTTTTTCTATATATTTTTTTTATTTTTTACCTTTACTAGGCAAGTCAGTTAAGAAAACATTTGTTACCATGACGGCCTACACCGGCCAAACCCAGACGACTGGGCCAATGGGACTCCCCATAACGGCCTACACCGGCCAAACCCAGACGACTGGGCCAATGGGACTCCCCATAACGGCCTACACCGGCCAAACCCAGACGACTGGGCCAATGGGACTCCCCATGACGGCCTACACCGGCCAAACCCAGACGACTGGGCCAATGGGACTCCCCATGACGGCCTACACCGGCCAAACCCAGACGACTGGGCCAATGGGACTCCCCATGACGGCCTACACCGGCCAAACCCAGACAACTGGGCCAATGGGACTCCCCATGACGGCCTACACCGGCCAAACCCAGACGACTGGGCCAATGGGACTCCCATAACGGCCGGTTGTGATACAGCCTGGATAATATGACATTTTAAATGTCTGTAATGTTTACTGTTAATTATTATTGTTCATTTCACTTGTCTTTATTATCTACTTCACTTGCTTTGGCAATGTTAACATTCGTTTCCCATTTCAATGAAGCCCTTAAATTGAAACTGAAATTGAGAGAGATGTATAGATGGAAGGAGAGAGCCCTCCAGTGGTAGAATAACTCTGTTTCTCTCCTGTGTAGACAGAATAACTCTGTTTCTCTCCTGTGTAGACAGATTAACTCTGTTTCTCTCCTGTGTAGACAGTCTCCAGTGGTAGAATAACTCTGTTTCTCTCCTCTGTAGACAGAATAACTGTTTCTCTCCTGTGTAGACAGAATAACTCTGTTTCTCTGCTCTGTAGACAGAATAACTCTGTTTCTCTCCTCTGTAGACAGAATAACTCTGTTTCTCTCCTCTGTAGACAGAATAACTCTGTTTCTCTCCTCTGTAGACATAATAACTCTGTTTCTCTCCTGTGTAGACAGAATAACTCTGTTTCTCTCCTCTGTAGACAGAATAACTCTGTTTCTCTCCTCTGTAGACAGTCTCCAATGGTAGAATAACTCTGTTTCTCTCCACTGTAGACAGAATAACTCTGTTTCTCTCCTCTGTAGACAGAATAACTCTGTTTCTCTCCTCTGTAGACAGAATAACTCTGTTTCTCTCCTCTGTAGACAGAATAACTCTGTTTCTCTCCTCTGTAGACAGTCTCCAATGGTAGAATAACTCTGTTTCTCTCCTCTGTAGACAGAATAACTCTGTTTCTCTCCTCTGTAGACAGAATAACTCTGTTTCTCTCCTCTGTAGACAGATTAACTCTGTTTCTCTCCTCTGTAGACAGTCTCCAGTGGTAGAATAACTCTGTTTCTCTCCTCTGTAGACAGATTAACTCTGTTTCTCTCCTCTGTAGACAGTCTCCAGTGGTAGAATAACTCTGTTTCTCTCCTCTGTAGACAGAATAAATCTGTTTCTCTCCTGTGTAGACAGTCTCCAGTGGTAGAATAACTCTGTTTCTCTGCATGAGAGTGAATGAATGTATGAATGTATTTCTGTGCTCTGATCCAGAGGCCTCTCTCTCACTCTTTTTTCTCACTGATCTCTCTCTCTCTTTCTCTCACCCTCCATCTCTCTCTCTCTATCTTCTGTGTGATGTAGGAACAGATGTGATTGGTTTAGGAGGAAGAAGGAGGGGCTGTCAGAAATAACATGTGGTAGGAGGGTTTGAACTAGTAGAGAGAGAGATGCAGAAATAGGGAAGTACATAGTTGTACGAACGTAAAGAGTGAGTGAGAGAGAGAGAGAGAGTACATAAAGTACATTAAGATAGTATTTAAGTTCTTATGAGTAGAGAGAGAACAGAGAGAGTTGCAGACTTGAACACACAACATTATATCAGGACCTATAGACACCTGGACCAACCTGGAGAGAACATAGCATTATATCAGGACCTATAGACACCTGGACCAACCTGGAGAGAACACAACATTATATCAGGACCTATAGACACCTGGACCAACCTGGAGAGAACACAACATTATATCAGGACCTATAGACACCTGGAGAGAACACAACATTATATCAGGACCTATAGACACCTGGAGAGAACACAACATTATATCAGGACCTATAGACACCTGGAGAGAACACAACATTATATCAGGACCTATAGACACCTGGAGAGAACACAACATTATATCAGGACCTATAGACACCTGGAGAGAACACAACATTATATCAGGACCTTTAGACACCTGGACCAACCTGGAGAGAACACAACATTATATCAGGACCTATAGACACCTGGAGAGAACACAACATTATATCAGGACCTTTAGACACCTGGACCAACCTGGAGAGAACACAACATTATATCAGGACCTATAGACACCTGGACCAACCTGGAGAGAACACAACATTATATCAGGACCTATAGACACCTGGAGAGAACACAACATTATATCAGGACCTTTAGACACCTGGACCAACCTGGAGAGAACACAACATTATATCAGGACCTATAGACACCTGGAGAGAACACAACATTATATCAGGACCTATAGACACCTGGACCAACCTGGAGAGAACACAACATTATATCAGGACCTATAGACACCTGGACCAACCTGGAGAGAACACAACATTATATCAGGACCTATAGACACCTGGACCAACCTGGAGAGAACACAACATTATATCAGGACCTATAGACACCTGGACCAACCTGGAGAGAACACAACATTACATCAGGACCTATAGACACCTGGAGAGAACAAAACATTATATCAGGACCTATAGACACCTGGAGAGAACACAACATTATATCAGGACCTATAGACACCTGGACCAACCTGGAGAGAACACAACATTATATCAGGACCTATAGACACCTGGAGAGAACACAACATCATATCAGGACCTATAGACACCTGGACCAACCTGGAGAGAACACAACATCATATCAGGATCTATAGACACCTGGAGAGAACACAACATCATATCAGGACCTATAGACACCTGGAGAGAACACAACATTATATCAGGATCTATAGACACCTGGAGAGAACACAACATCATATCAGGACCTATAGACACCTGGAGAGAACACAACATTATATCAGGACCTATAGACACCTGGAGAGAACACAACATCATATCAGGACCTATAGACACCTGGAGAGAACACAACATCATATCAGGACCTATAGACACCTGGACCAACCTGGAGAGAACACAACATTATATCAGGACCTATAGACACCTGGACCAACCTGGAGAGAACACAACATTATATCAGGACCTATAGACACCTGGAGAGAACACAACATTATATCAGGACCTATAGACACCTGGACCAACCTGGAGAGAACACAACATTATATCAGGACCTATAGACACCTGGACCAACCTGGAGAGAACACAACATTATATCAGGACCTATAGACACCTGGACCAACCTGGAGAGAACACAACATTATATCAGGACCTATAGACACCTGGACCAACCTGGAGAGAACACAGCATTATATCAGGACCTATAGACACCTGGAGAGAACACAACATTATATCAGGACCTATAGACACCTGGAGAGAAGACAACATCATATCAGGACCTATAGACACCTGGACCAACCTGGAGAGAACACAACATCATATCAGGATCTATAGACACCTGGAGAGAACACAACATCATATCAGGACCTATAGACACCTGGAGAGAAGACAACATCATATCAGGACCTATAGACACCTGGACCAACCTGGAGAGAACACAACATCATATCAGGATCTATAGACACCTGGAGAGAACACAACATCATATCAGGACCTATAGACACCTGGAGAGAACACAACATTATATCAGGACCTATAGACACCTGGACCAACCTGGAGAGAACACAACATTATATCAGGACCTATAGACACCTGGACCAACCTGGAGAGAACACAACATTATATCAGGACCTATAGACACCTGGACCAACCTGGAGAGAACACAACATTATATCAGAACCTATAGACACCTAGACCAACCTGGAGAGAACACAACATTATATCAGGACCTATAGACACCTAGACCAACCTGGAGAGAACACAACATTATATCAGGACCTATAGACACCTGGACCAACCTGGAGAGAACACAACATTATATCAGGACCTATAGACACCTGGACCAACCTGGAGAGAACACAACATTACATCAGGACCTATAGACACCTGGAGAGAACACAACATTATATCAGGACCTATAGACACCTGGACCAACCTGGAGAGAACACAACATTACATCAGGACATATAGACACCTGGACCAACCTGGAGAGAACACAACATTATATCAGGACCTATAGACACCTGGACCAACCTGGAGAGAACACAACATTATATCAGGACCTATAGACACCTGGACCAACCTGGAGAGAACACAACATTACATCAGGACCTATAGACACCTGGAGAGAACACAACATTATATCAGGACCTATAGACACCTGGACCAACCTGGAGAGAACACAACATTACATCAGGACCTATAGACACCTGGACCAACCTGGAGAGAACACAACATTATATCAGGACCTATAGACACCTGGACCAACCTGGAGAGAACACAACAAGATGAGGATCCTGCTGATAGTCCTCCTCCTCTCCTTCATGACAGGTAATAAGCTTGTTATAACTCTCTATAACAATGTAATAACATCCAGTTAGGTTTCTTATTAAGGCTGCTACTACAGATCAGGAAACACTACGGTGTGTGTGTGTGCGTGTGTGTGTGTATGTGTGTGTGTGTGTGTGTGTATGTGTGTGTATGTGTGTATGTGTGCACTGTGTGTTTAACTTGATGATGCCACTGGTGTAGGAATCCTAACAGTAAGTACATTTATAATCTCTATATAGTCACTTTAACTCTACCTACATGGACATATTACCTCAATTAGCCCAACTAACCGGTG